>NW_027497957.1:0-113593 GCF_021521415.1 Bidens hawaiensis | reverse complement strand
CAAACAATATATTTACAAAGTATACTGTTAAACTTGTCTAGCCAGTTTCACACTTTATCTAGCATAAGGGATGATAAATACAATTCTATTACTTTGGTAAAAAGTAAATAAAATTCTTTACATGTTGTATATAGGTTTAATGGTTTGGATTTGTTGAGCAAATGGAGAGGGAAGAAGGTGATGTTTGTTGGTGACTCGCTAAGTGAGAATATGTGGCAATCTTTAGCTTGTTTGCTTCACGCATCAGTGTCCAAGGCCACTCTTCAGCACATGAACTCACTTACTTCACTGATGTTTCAGGTATGAACTTACTTTCGACTGTTGAATATTGCACAAGTGAAATCGGTCTGGACCAACAACAACCCGCCTTTTCTACTCATACACAAAACCGATAGCTCAGACGCAAGAGCTGAGTTTTTTTTAGTAAAAAATAATCTATATATCATATTATAATAAAAGGATCACAATAGAGAGACATATAAGCGGACAATTAGTTGTGTTATCACCCCCTTTTGAATGGCAAAACCGATACTTATAATTACCGATACAATGTAAAGAAACAGACACTATAAACAATAAACCCTATAAAGACTTATATAGACAAAACTAAACTTACGAAACAAGAAAAAACTAGAACTAGGAAACCTATAAAAATTTAATTCTTAACAAAATAAATTCTATAAATAAGATAACTTCGGCACCAAAGAGTTCAATTTGGTCTCTGAATTTATGATCTCCACCATAACCGCCTCTTAAGATTTCTATACAACCCTTACACTTTTCGTATTAACTATTGGTTGATATATTACTTTATGCACAACTGTATTGATCTCATGTATGATTTGGCACTGTTGAAAGAAACGGTTTTTTGTGTCAGTTGTGGTTAACAATGAGTCAGTTCAATCTGATGGGCATATGACATGGTATTTGGCCCAATATTAGGAAATACATAAACAGTACAGAAACCATTTTGCATTGATTAGTTGATGATATGTCTGATATCTCACAGTGATATGTGTATAAAATATTGTACTTATTTGAGATGGTGGGATATGTCTAAGCAATATCATGGGTAGTTTTTGTTTATGTTTAGTCGATATGATGGACCTTTTACCCTACTGTTTTGTCTTTGTTTTTATTTTTATTTGCGTCTTGTCGGCACAAAAGGTCAAGTTAACATAAGGACACCAGCCCAAAAGAAGACTTGTGTTCATGTGTGTGTGTGAGAGAGTGTTAAATTTATATTTTTTTGATGGGAACATTAACAAAATAGCCCATTGAATAAAAAAATTATGAACATAAACTTGAATTTTTAATTTACTAAAATAGCGTTGACGTTTTCTTCTACACCAACCCCTTTATTTCTTGCGTAACCCCGTAGGCCCGTACCTCCTGCACCAATATGTTCCTTCTCCGGCGCAGCACACCACCTCCTAAGTCAACATTGGTTGGCGACGAGAATCTCCAACGTCAACCTTAAACTCCTGCGTGGTGGATCTACGGAATTTTTATCAGGCGGTGCACTAATCTTAGATGCTTCAATTTCATGGAGTCGGATAAAAAATTTCGGGTCGGTTCGATCGTTCGGGCAAAGTTCATTACATAACAAAAATACCATAAAATAATAATAAAAAAATACCGTCATTAGAAATTAAAAAACACATAATATAATAAAATGGGAGAGTGGCGTCTGTTACTTTGTATAATTGTAACAATTGTGTTTTATAAAAACCTTAAACCAAAGGCTACATTAAAAAATAGTTTAGGGAGATGGGAATCAAACATGTGACATTTTGTTAACAAAACTGGTGTCTAATCCACTAGACCAGCCGCTTTTAAAGTAAGTAGGATGATTCCCTCCTAACTTATAAAGGTGGTTCACTATGCTATTTTATATATACTAATACACTATTATTTTAAAACACGGGTGATTCTGGGGAACCACCCATTTCTTAACTGGATCCGCCCACCGACTCCTGCGGCATGCTATCCTGCGTCACCATTTCTCCTATGCCAACAAGATTAAGTGGTAATTTAACAAATTCCATAGCTATTTGGATAATCTTTAGGTTCAGCATGAATATTTTGGCGGTTTTCCTCTTTTTATATATATTTTTATAGAATTAGTTACATGGTACGGGTTCCGCCATTCCCACTTTGTTGGAATGGTAAGATGGTTTGAGTGTAAATTTGATAGTTACATGTTCAATCCCCATAATGTACAACAATATTTAGCTGTTCATTAAAAAAATGTGATACGAGTTTCAAGTTGCATCTCATATATAACTTTAGGAGAAATGTGTAAATGTGAAGGTATAATGAAGACAAAGCATTCACATGAAACAAAACAAGGTTCACAAGTGTGTTTTATCATCGTGGAAGGAAGTTAATTAATGATCATTTCAGAAGTCTTTCTCCTTTACAATCCTTGTGTTTGTAAACGGCAGCCTTAGATATTTTTTCTATTTATCTGGTTAAAATGACATGTGACCACCACTTTTCTTGTGAAAAGGATTTAAATTATTAATTATACAGTATTTTATAAACTTGAGGTGGAATATCATTATTGATTCTAATATCCTATCACAACTAATTAAGTAGATTAATCATCTGAGAAACTATACATGTAAATTAATATACTAGCTTTGACAAGCAGATAGATTACATTGTGTTACCAATTACCATCGATGCTCCAAGGTGTTTAACAATGAGTAAACGTGCAGGACTACGGAGTAACAATATATTTATATCGCTCCACATACTTGGTGGACATCGTAAAAGAAAGCATAGGCCGAGTACTGAAATTGGATTCCATTCAATCCGGAAATGCATGGAAAGGGATGGACGTGTTGATTTTCAATTCGTGGCATTGGTGGACACACACGGGACAATCACAACCGTATGATTCATCATTCTCTCTAATGTTTGTATTAATATGTTGATCTCGTATGTTGTTCTTAATTATTCCTACAGATGGGATTATGTGCAATACGGCTCAACTGTGTCAAAAGATATGGATCGCCTTGAGGCATACTTCAAGGGCATGACAACATGGGCAAAATGGGTCGATCTCAATGTCAACCCGTCTCAGACCAAAGTAATCTTCCAAGGGATCTCTCCTTCACATTACAGGTAAGTGCTTCGTCCAATTACACCAAACAACAATATTTTCTGACAATTTAGTAAGCGAAAAACATATATCTACTAAGGTCTTTAAGAAATAATTAAATCCTAATATTTGGTGAACCCATTTCAAAATCAGGGGAAAGGAATGGGGGTCATCATCCAAGAATTGCTACGGTGAGCTACAGCCAATACAAGGATCAACGTATCCGCAGGATTGCCTGAAGCCCAAGGTGTTTTGAACAAAGTTCTAGGGAAGTATGCAAAAACCAGTTTTCTTGCTGGATATCGCAACGCTGTCACAGTTGAGAAAAGATGCTCACCCTGAATCTTACAGTGGAGGCTCGGGTGTAGATTGTAGTCATTGGTGTGTTCCTGGACTGCCCGATACTTGGAACCAACTCCTATATGCAAGCTTTATTTAATTGACAAATTATCCCATTAATTTATACAGATTTGTTTTATAAACACTATATGTATCCTAGTGGTGATGGAATGTTAAAATTTGTCCTCTTTAAAGTTCAATGAATAATTTTTTATTTTCAATATTGATTGAGTGGTCTTCGCGTGTACTAGAAAAAAAGAGTGAAAATTAATAATTTTTTATCAACTTTGAAGACAATAATATCTATAGTTAATATATGATTTATGGGTTAATGTTGTTCTTGATGATAATTTCAAAATAAGCTTAAGATATGTCCAAATGAAGTTAAGATGATTCAAGCCGGAGTGTTTGAAATGAAAATTTAAAGTTAGAAATTGGGTGAAAAATTGACCCTTGCAGGTTTCTTAAAAATGGTGTTAGAAAAATGAACTCGACGATGTCATACCAAAATTCTTTGGCTCATGCAAGCCTGGTTTTGTACCACAAGTTAGTTACTACTTACTAGCTACTGAAGATTTTGGCAAGTTTTGTTCTTATTTGGCAATACATCTGCTACTCTATAGGAGCCAAATACACAAACATGAAATTTGTTTTAAGGAAACCTTGCTAACTACTTTATATTAATTTACTTATTATGCCAACCTATACTTAGCAAAAAGATAAAGAAGATCTTTGCATCACATGAACAACACTAAAACAAATCTTAATTATATACATATACATACATAATCAATGAAGAATCTAGTTTTCCTCACATATGTTGTTGACTTGATAAAGTCAAATTACTACTTTACCCTTTTTATATTTATTCTGTTAATAGTTTGTTAGGTAGTTAACCAGTTAGTTAGTTCTTGTTTGTATATAATTAGGGCTTGTATCATTTGGGGATAATCAATCAATGTATTTCGTTTTATCAATCTTTACATGGTATCATCCTAATTCGATTCTGAATTCGTTTCCGCGTTCGTTTCTTCATTCTTCGTTCAATTCATCAATCCAATTCGTGATTTCTTTGTTCAATTCAATCTGATATTCATCATGACTGATTCGATTCCGTCTTCTAACATGATCGAGTCTTCCAATCCTCTGTTCTTACATCCTTCTGATCATCCTGGGATGCTTCTTGTTTCCAAACCGTTTGATGGCTTGGGATTTGGTGCGTGGAAACGTGCCATGGCAATTTCTCTATCTGCGAAGAACAAATTGGTGTTCGTCAATGGTGAATTTGCTTCTCCTACTGATTCTTCTCAAGTTCCTCTCTGGAATCGGTTTAATGACATGGTGATTTCTTGGATTTTAAACACATTATCTCCAGAAATAAGTGGCAGTGTTCTTTATGTTGCGTCTGCTCGACAATTATGGCTTGAACTTAACGATCGATATGGTCAAGACAATGGTGCCAAGTATTATCAGTTACAAAAGAGCCTAATTGATCTTGTTCAAGTTAAGTCTGATGTTGCTTCTTATTTTACAAGACTCAAGACTGTTTGGGATGATTAATGTCAATTAACACTATTCCAATATGCACCTGTGGTACTGCTCATCTTCTGGCTAAGAGAGATGAAGATCAACGTCTTATGTAGTTCTTGATGGGTCTAAACCCCTGTTATGATACGGTTAGAGGTAATATTATTATGATGAAACTGTTACCTACTATTAATCAAGCTTATGCTCTTGTTGTTCAAGATGAGAAACAAAGGGAGATTCATTCTTTATCTCCCTTTCCTTCTGAATCTGCATCTATGAATGTTAATACTCATCCTTCTTTTGGGAATAATGATAACAAGAAGGTGCAAGTCTGTTCTAACTACAAGAAATCTGGACATCATGTCAGCAAATGTTACAGAATCATTGGCTTTCCCAAAGATTTCAAATTCACAAAGTCAAAGCGTGGAACTGCTAATAATGTGGAAATTGAATCCGACTTACCTTTTCAACTTTCAACAAATCCTTTTGCTAATAACACTTCTTATGAAACTTCAAATAGTTCATCCTCTATCTCAGTCACACAATACAATGACTTTAGGATTAAGGGTTTTAAACCTCCACCCCTCCCCACCTACTGGTTACGTGCCGATGGCTTGGCTTTAAAGCCCCTCCACATAGCTTTAGTGGGAGGCCACTCACAATGCATGTACACACATGCCACTATTTGAATAGCAGTGGGTATGATTTATATAATTGCATTTGAAGGGACAAGAGGAGGTGTCTTCTCTATCATCTTATTACGGTTCAGGCTTTAATACATTGAAGCAAAATGGATGCAAGTCCGCTACTCTTCCTAAAAGTGCATGTCTTGGAGTTTCCACTATCTTTCATATGCAACGATATGATGTTGAGGTAGTAGGTATATTCATTATTCAATGATAATCATTGAGTAGCTAGCTGGCCTACACGAAAACAATAACAAAGGAAAAATGAGGGCAACCGAGGATAACAGGCAGTCAATTACGAGCGTGGCATAAGGCAAATGTTACGGGTCAAGTGACCATGTATAAATTTTTTATATAATATATAAACTTGTAAAACTCATTTAAATATGTGAGTTTTACCTTCTAACTTCAAGTTTAGCTATGTAGTACAATTTTAACACCAATTAACATGATAAGGAAATTTAGTGAATTTTAAAGGTAATTTCACCAAAACTCATCACTTAAGTTCTTAATTACTTTACCAGTTTACCTTGAATAAACATCACACATGAGGTATTTTTAACATTTTTATTTCATATTGAATTGGTTAAAACATATATAACAAATACACATGGTCTCAAGGGTTTAGGCATATGACCAAAAGTTGGTACCCGCTTTTGTCAGTTCATTAAAGTTTAGTTATGCAACGGAAATTTGTTTAACTAAAATATCACTTTATACAATTGAGTTTTAATTACCCTTATGTGTACAAAATTTCATATAATAAAAACAAGTTTACAAGGATTTTAGGTTACAATATCAACTGAGCTACCGCCAACATAATCTATGCCTAGGAGTTTCCAATCTAAAATCGGCATGCATCCTTGTTTATTTGATCCTCTATTCTAGATTACTTGAAAACATTTTTGAAAATGCATCAGCTAAAGCTAGTGCACGACGCTAATTGACTCAAACAAACTTTTTATATGTTTAGACCACCATTTTCAATAAATTTTATGTATTGTAATTAGCGTTGTCCAGTCCCACGCATCCAACACAAAATTCACAAGCCTTTAATGTTCTTACAATTTTTCCAAAATTTAAGATGTTCCAAAATAAAGGTTTTGATTTTTTAAAAAATATGTAAATATGGATTTAACGACCCTAGTTATGACGGTTCATCAAGAAGATAATAAGTACAATACTTTTAATATGTTAATATTGGTGTTAGGTTCAAATAAGATGTATAATTTTATTTGAAGATTTCGAGTCCATTGATCTTAAATTTGAAAGATTGAGATTTGTTTAAGAGAAAAGAAAAGAGAGAAACTAGACCTGAACATGAGGCTAAAGGAATGGCAAGTTGCTTTAGAGAAGAAAGGTTTAAGGATTATTCGTGCAAAGACAGTGTCTCCACTGTGAGTTTGGTGGGGGTAGTCGACGATGAGGATGTGCAGATCACCATTGAAGGCCAAATGGTGCCCGCAAGTAACGAAGTTCAAGTACCTAGGTTCGTTTGTCCAGAGCGAGGGGGAAATAGATAGTGATGTGGCCCACCACGTGCAGGTATGGTGGTGCAGATGGAGAGCAACTACAAGAATTTTATACGACATATGATTTCCAGTTAAACTAAAGGGAAGATTTTACAAGATTGCAGTTAGACTTGCAATGTTATATGAACATATTGTTGGGCCATCAAGAAGAAGCATTCACGTAAGTCGGAGGTGACATATATGAGAATGCTAAGGTGGATGTGTGGGCTCACAAGGTTGGACCGAATAAGAAATGATGTTTTTAGGGAGAGTTAGGGGTGACTGGCATATCAAATAAGATAAGAGAGAGGGAGATTGAGATGGTTTAGACATGTGAAGAGATGACAGATAACGGTGCATGTTAGATCCGTATAAAAATATTACTCTAAAGGGTAGGAGGGATAGAGGTAGACCCAAACTAACTTAGGATGAGAGGATTAAACATGATTTGATAGAATGCACCTCTCCGATGACATGGTTGAAAATATATATCAAATAAGATAAGAGAGAGGGAGATTGAGATGGTTTAGACATGTGAAGAGATGACAGATAACGGTGCATGTTAGATCCGTATAAAAATATTACTCTAAAGGGTAGGAGAGATAGAGGTAGACCCAAACTAACTTAGGATGAGAGGATTAAACATGATTTGATAGAATGCACCTCTTCGATGACATTGTTGAAAATATAAATTTTTGGAGACGTAGGATTAAGGTTAAAAACCTCTAAGGCAATACATAGTTTTGGTTAGAAACATATCTTAGTGGTTTTTCTTTCCCTTTTTTCTTTCGTATCGCTTTGATTATTTTTTTCATATTTTCTTCTGGCTCTTTAATTCAACTTAATGTAACATGTTTAAGTATTTATCTATTTATTTGTAAGGCATAAATAATATACTATTGTAATATTTTATTTTTATAATATTTTTGAGTTTTTTAGTATTCTGTCAGTGTTATTACTATTTTCATGTATTTATTTAATATTAGACTGCCATTATTATTAACTTGTCGATTTTTTTTCTTTGCTATCTTAGAGTATAGTGTTGCAATTATGTTTTTCATTTATACGGATTAATACATATAGTTTTAGAGCCCGGGGGGGAGGGATTCTCTAGAGGCAACATCTTTATTCTTTGGATAGAGGTACAATTTGTTTACATTCAACCCTCCCCATTGTTATTATTGGGTGTGATTATTGTTGTTGACTTTTTCTCTCCACAATAAAGGTTCATGTCAAATCTTTCATTATTTTAAAATATCCATAATATTTTTATAAGCGTTTTTTAAGTTTATTGCTATATAAAGATATAAAAAATTAGTGGGATTTTTATTCATTGCATTAGAGCTTCTGTCTTTCATGTAGTTTTTCTATACATTAATGTGTTATATTGGTTATGGAAGTTTTTAATAACTTGTAATTGTTTAAGTTTGTCTCCAAGTTTCTTCTAAACCAAGTAAAGCAGTTTTTGTCTTGTTGATGATTAGTTAAAAGTTTCTTATTTATCTGAAAAAAGCCATTAGTTAGCTGGAAAAGTACTATTGCACCACCTAATATACTTCCCTTTTAATTTTTTTCCCATAAATATGATATTGTCTTGGTGGCCTTGTGTGCACTTTTCTCACAACTATGGTTTAATAACCAAATCTTAATGTTTTTAATGTGGGATGGAACTCAAGATGATGCGTGAATCATAAGTAAATGATACAAGTGATGATAGAGATGTGGGCACACTCTTTTATCATATTTCATATTTGGTTATTAGGCAACACATTTCTTATCCGGTGTTAACCTTTTCTTTTTGAAGTCATCACTTTTTCTATTTTATAATTCATCATGATGAAAGTTGATACAAGTTGTATATACCACTATTCGTAATCATAGGGTTAGCGGTGGGCAGGATGGGCATTTGCTACCATATCATTTCCAAAGAAGCAAATCTTATTATTACATTATAAAACATTTTAGAACAATAAATTATTTAATTCATATAGTATGCTTTAATAAACGACACCATATAATATAAGATGAAGTTCATTACTGAGAACTAAATTATGATAAAAAACAAATAAACGAAATTCATTAAGTTTTTTTATCGCTTCATATTTCTAAAAATACTTATAGTATTACAAAAAACTGCGTGTATTATCATCGATCAATTTGGCTCAGTCCTTCCACTTGGGCACTCACTACCTTCCCCACGGCCAGTTAGTTCCAAATCATAATGACTAACATTTCCCACTATCAGTTCAATGAGTATCAGACATGTTGCTATGACGAATCATTACGAATTTTTAGATTTGACTTTAAATTGTCGGATTTGCGTCTCTACTGAACCACTTTGAACAAGGCCGACTAGAGGTCTCTCCACATTTTTTCTGGTAAGTAGATGGGTGAAGGAAAATATTTTTTACACCTCATGTAACCTTGACACCCTTGAGAACTAGCTAATCCTCAAGACACCTTAGTCTTCAAGCATGATTAATCTACTTGTATGACATAGTTGAAGTCACCACCATCTTTTAACTAGTCATACTTCATTGCGAGTCCTAATTATAAATTCGCTAATAGTCGATCTTAGGGTAAAAGTCCCCCGAACCAAGCAACCAATTCGACTCAAATGAAAGAATTTTTATCTTGATATCATCATATCATAAGTTGTTTCTTCAAGCATTGCAAACTTATATCTATTTACAGGCCGGCTAAGCATTATGTTTGGTCAAAGTAATGTACAAACTTGAATGAAAAGAAAATATATAACCGAAATATATATATATATATTTTTATTGCAAGGAATTAACCGAAATATTAATTCCGGTTAACATAATCAAAGTTTTATACATTAAATTAAACTAATATAATAAGTACCAAAAAAATTAGAAGATAATGCCAAATTATTAATTTTTTTTATCATGGTTATTCTTTTCAGAGTTACTAGCTGTTTCTTTGCTCTTTTTTCATATTACCATCGGTTTATATACGAGTCAACCATTTAACTAAAAGCCACTTACACAGTACCAGGCAAACAATATGTGTCATGGGCCACTAAGTTTTTCCTGTATCATCGACATCAGAAATGTAATAAGGAACATGAACCACGGAAGATATAAGGACTATACGGTTGTTCATGTACTTCCAAAAAGAAGTTAACATATTAAAAAGGAAAAACAAATATAAAAAGACGAAAATTCAATTCTCTCCCTTTCCATCATCTTCAGTCTCACATTTTCCATGTACCATGCATACATCACTTTCCATAAAACTGAAATTAGTTAAAAAGAAAATAACTTTAAACATAAGGTAATAAAGCTATGCATTATTTTCATGTTTTGATATGATTAATTAGACCAATAAAAAATTTAGGCCAAGTTTACCCACAAGGCCACAATATACATGTGGTAACAAAGTCCTTCTCAAATGTTTTTACTAAGTAAGCTGGTCCCACATTCTGTTGCAATAAAAACAGATTTTTTTTTTATTTAACTTGGCCATAATTTAAATGAATTAGTCCACTTTAGATCTACCGATCACTCTTTATTTATTTTATTATATTTTTATATATGGATAGCTAATTAATGTAAGTATGTGCATGCGGATGAATGTTCTCGCTATATATAATAATTGAATGGGGGTTCTAAAGGCATGAGAGACCAAGGGGCACAAAAGGCAGCTTTTTCTACACACAATTATTGATTAAGCATTGCTCCCAGTACCCTCTCCTTACCAAAGTCCAATAAAGAGATGGATTTTGGTTACCAAAGGAGATGTCTTTTGTTGGTTGCTACCATCTTTCTCCTTCAAGTGCAACTGCTTCTGGTTGTAACTTTGGCCAAAACACAATTACCTCTTTCATCATCTTATAATAATATAAGTAGTTCATTAAGAAGAAGAGAGTTATTAGGATGTGATTTGTTCAAGGGAAAATGGGTCATTGACAATTCAGCCCCAATCTATGCAGCTTCTAGCTGCCCCTATATTAAATCCGAGTTCGATTGTATCAAAAATGGCCGCTCAGACACTCAGTATCTCAAGTATTCATGGCAACCTGAGTCTTGTAACTTACCCAGGTATATTCTCCTCTTTCATACATACACATATGATTGCATGAGTCGCTAGGCGCTGTCAGCCTGTCAGGTAAGTCGCCGCCTGGGGAGTTGCAAGTACTTGTCCTAGGCAGGGAACACTCATGGATTAGTCACCAAGTACTTGGCCGCCTAAACCGATTTTTACAACACTGCATACACACACGAAGTTTCAAAATTTTTGGTGATTTCTTAGAAAAGACATCTCCTATTTGTCATTAGCTATCGTTTCAAGTTTCCATATTAAAACACTTTGGTATTCTTCCTTTTGCTTTAAAGGCGTACGACTTATGGGTTGTCCAAATTTGTTTTTTATTCACAACACTAAGTGAAATGGAATCACAATATGATTAAATTTGTAACATGTAACAATCATGCTTAGTTTTTGATTAAAAATCTAAAATGAAATTTCTTAAAATCAAAAATTTTATGGTATCTTGGACCAAAAAGTCGTTTCCTGTAGTGATGACAATTAAATAGATTGGTAATTAATTTCAGTGCACTTCATTTCAAATAGCCACCTCAAGTAACTGATGACATTAATTTTGGGTCTATGTTTATTTAATTGCTCTATAAAAATACTTTAAATGATCAAACAATATATTTACAAAGTATACTGTTAAACTTGTCTAGCCAGTTTCACACTTTATCTAGCATAAGGGATGATAAATACAATTCTATTACTTTGGTAAAAAGTAAATAAAATTCTTTACATGTTGTATTATAGGTTTAATGGTTTGGATTTGTTGAGCAAATGGAGAGGGAAGAAGGTGATGTTTGTTGGTGACTCGCTAAGTGAGAATATGTGGCAATCTTTAGCTTGTTTGCTTCACGCATCAGTGTCCAAGGCCACTCTTCAGCACATGAACTCACTTACTTCACTGATGTTTCAGGTATGAACTTACTTTCGACTGTTGAATATTGCACAAGTGAAATCGGTCTGGACCAACAACAACCCGCCTTTTCTACTCATACACAAAACCGATAGCTCAGACGCAAGAGCTGAGTTTTTTTTAGTAAAAAATAATCTATATATCATATTATAATAAAAGGATCACAATAGAGAGACATATAAGCGGACAATTAGTTGTGTTATCACCCCCTTTTGAATGGCAAAACCGATACTTATAATTACCGATACAATGTAAAGAAACAGACACTATAAACAATAAACCCTATAAAGACTTATATAGACAAAACTAAACTTACGAAACAAGAAAAACTAGAACTAGGAAACCTATAAAAATTTAATTCTTAACAAAATAAATTCTATAAATAAGATAACTTCGGCACCAAAGAGTTCAATTTGGTCTCTGAATTTATGATCTCCACCATAACCGCCTCTTAAGATTTCTATACAACCCTTACACTTTTCGTATTAACTATTGGTTGATATATTACTTTATGCACAACTGTATTGATCTCATGTATGATTTGGCACTGTTGAAAGAAACGGTTTTTTGTGTCAGTTGTGGTTAACAATGAGTCAGTTCAATCTGATGGGCATATGACATGGTATTTGGCCCAATATTAGGAAATACATAAACAGTACAGAAACCATTTTGCATTGATTAGTTGATGATATGTCTGATATCTCACAGTGATATGTGTATAAAATATTGTACTTATTTGAGATGGTGGGATATGTCTAAGCAATATCATGGGTAGTTTTTGTTTATGTTTAGTCGATATGATGGACCTTTTACCCTACTGTTTTGTCTTTGTTTTTATTTTTATTTGCGTCTTGTCGGCACAAAAGGTCAAGTTAACATAAGGACACCAGCCCAAAAGAAGACTTGTGTTCATATGTGTGTGTGAGAGAGTGTTAAATTTATATTTTTTTGATGGAAACATTAACAAAATAGCCCATTGAATAAAAAAATTATGAACATAAACTTGAATTTTTTAATTTACTAAAATAGCGTTGACGTTTTCTTCTACACCAACCCCTTTATTTCTTGCGTAACCCCGTAGGCCCGTACCTCCTGCACCAATATGTTCCTTCTCCGGCGCAGCACACCACCTCCTACGTCAACATTGGTTGGCGACGAGAATCTCCTACGTCAACCTTAAACTCCTGCGTGGTGGATCTAGGAATTTTTATCAGGCGGTGCACTAATCTTAGATGCTTCAATTTCATGGAGTCGGATAAAAAATTTCGGGTCGGTTCGATCGTTCGGGCAAAGTTCATCACATAACAAAAATACCATAAAATAATAATAAAAAAATACCGTCATTAGAAATTAAAAAACACATAATATAATAAAATGGGAGAGTGGCGTCTGTTACTTTGTATAATTGTAACAATTGTGTTTTATAAAAACCTTAAACCTAAGGCTACATTAAAAAATAGTTTAGGGAGATGGGAATCGAACATGTGACATTTTGTTAACAAAACTGGTGTCTAATCCACTAGACCAGCCGCTTTTAAAGTAAGTAGGATGATTCCCTCCTAACTTATAAGGTGGTTCACTATGCTATTTTATATATACTAATACACTATTATTTTAAAACACGGGTGATTCTGGGGAACCACCCATTTCTTAACTGGATCCGCCCACGACTCCTGCGGCATGCTATCCTGCGTCACCATTTCTCCTATGCCAACAAGATTAAGTGGTAATTTAACAAATTCCATAGCTATTTGGATAATCTTTAGGTTCAGCATGAATATTTTGGCGGTTTTCCTCTTTTTATATATATTTTTATAGAATTAGTTACATGGTACGGGTTCCGCCATTCCCACTTTGTTGGAATGGTAAGATGGTTTGACTGTAAATTTGATAGTTACATGTTCAATCCCCATAATGTACAACAATATTTAGCTGTTCATTAAAAAAAAATGTGATACGAGTTTCAAGTTGCATCTCATATATAACTTTAGGAGAAATGTGTAAATGTGAAGGTATAATGAAGACAAAGCATTCACATGAAACAAAACAAGGTTCACAAGTGTGTTTTATCATCGTGGAAGGAAGTTAATTAATGATCATTTCAGAAAGTCTTTCTCCTTTACAATCCTTGTGTTTGTAAACGGCAGCCTTAGATATTTTTTCTATTTATCTGGTTAAAATGACATGTGACCACCACTTTTCTTGTGAAAAGGATTTAAATTATTAATTATACAGTATTTTATAAACTTGAGGTGGAATATCATTATTGATTCTAATATCCTATCACAACTAATTAAGTAGATTAATCATCTGAGAAACTATACATGTAAATTAATATACTAGCTTTGACAAGCAGATAGATTACATTGTGTTACCAATTACCATCGATGCTCCAAGGTGTTTAACAATGAGTAAACGTGCAGGACTACGGAGTAACAATATATTTATATCGCTCCACATACTTGGTGGACATCGTAAAAGAAAGCATAGGCCGAGTACTGAAATTGGATTCCATTCAATCCGGAAATGCATGGAAAGGGATGGACGTGTTGATTTTCAATTCGTGGCATTGGTGGACACACACGGGACAATCACAACCGTATGATTCATCATTCTCTCTAATGTTTGTATTAATATGTTGATCTCGTATGTTGTTCTTAATTATTCCTACAGATGGGATTATGTGCAATACGGCTCAACTGTGTCAAAAGATATGGATCGCCTTGAGGCATACTTCAAGGGCATGACAACATGGGCAAAATGGGTCGATCTCAATGTCAACCCGTCTCAGACCAAAGTAATCTTCCAAGGGATCTCTCCTTCACATTACAGGTAAGTGCTTCGTCCAATTACACCAAACAACAATATTTTCTGACAATTTAGTAAGCGAAAAACATATATCTACTAAGGTCTTTAAGAAATAATTAAATCCTAATATTTGGTGAACCCATTTCAAAATCAGGGGAAAGGAATGGGGGTCATCATCCAAGAATTGCTACGGTGAGCTACAGCCAATACAAGGATCAACGTATCCGGCAGGATTGCCTGAAGCCCAAGGTGTTTTGAACAAAGTTCTAGGAAGTATGCAAAAACCAGTTTTCTTGCTGGATATCGCAACGCTGTCACAGTTGAGAAAAGATGCTCACCCTGAATCTTACAGTGGAGGCTCGGGTGTAGATTGTAGTCATTGGTGTGTTCCTGGACTGCCCGATACTTGGAACCAACTCCTATATGCAAGCTTTATTTAATTGACAAATTATCCCATTAATTTATACAGATTTGTTTTATAAACACTATATGTATCCTAGTGGTGATGGAATGTTAAAATTTGTCCTCTTTAAAGTTCAATGAATAATTTTTTATTTTCAATATTGATTGAGTGGTCTTCGCGTGTACTAGAAAAAAAGAGTGAAAATTAATAATTTTTTATCAACTTTGAAGACAATAATATCTATAGTTAATATATGATTTATGGGTTAATGTTGTTCTTGATGATAATTTCAAAATAAGCTTAAGATATGTCCAAATGAAGTTAAGATGATTCAAGCCGGAGTGTTTGAAATGAAAATTTAAAGTTAGAAATTGGGTGAAAAATTGACCCTTGCAGGTTTCTTAAAAATGGTGTTAGAAAAATGAACTCGACGATGTCATACCAAAATTCTTTGGCTCATGCAAGCCTGGTTTTGTACCACAAGTTAGTTACTACTTACTAGCTACTGAAGATTTTGGCAAGTTTTGTTCTTATTTGGCAATACATCTGCTACTCTATAGGAGCCAAATACACAAACATGAAATTTGTTTTAAGGAAACCTTGCTAACTACTTTATATTAATTTACTTATTATGCCAACCTATACTTAGCAAAAAGATAAAGAAGATCTTTGCATCACATGAACAACACTAAAACAAATCTTAATTATATACATATACATACATAATCAATGAAGAATCTAGTTTTCCTCACATATGTTGTTGACTTGATAAAGTCAAATTACTACTTTACCCTTTTTATATTTATTCTGTTAATAGTTTGTTAGGTAGTTAACCAGTTAGTTAGTTCTTGTTTGTATATAATTAGGGCTTGTATCATTTGGGGATAATCAATCAATGTATTTCGTTTTATCAATCTTTACATGGTATCATCCTAATTCGATTCTGAATTCGTTTCCGCGTTCGTTTCTTCATTCTTCGTTCAATTCATCAATCCAATTCGTGATTTCTTTGTTCAATTCAATCTGATATTCATCATGACTGATTCGATTCCGTCTTCTAACATGATCGAGTCTTCCAATCCTCTGTTCTTACATCCTTCTGATCATCCTGGGATGCTTCTTGTTTCCAAACCGTTTGATGGCTTGGGATTTGGTGCGTGGAAACGTGCCATGGCAATTTCTCTATCTGCGAAGAACAAATTGGTGTTCGTCAATGGTGAATTTGCTTCTCCTACTGATTCTTCTCAAGTTCCTCTCTGGAATCGGTTTAATGACATGGTGATTTCTTGGATTTTAAACACATTATCTCCAGAAATAAGTGGCAGTGTTCTTTATGTTGCGTCTGCTCGACAATTATGGCTTGAACTTAACGATCGATATGGTCAAGACAATGGTGCCAAGTATTATCAGTTACAAAAGAGCCTAATTGATCTTGTTCAAGTTAAGTCTGATGTTGCTTCTTATTTTACAAGACTCAAGACTGTTTGGGATGATTAATGTCAATTAACACTATTCCAATATGCACCTGTGGTACTGCTCATCTTCTGGCTAAGAGAGATGAAGATCAACGTCTTATGTAGTTCTTGATGGGTCTAAACCCCTGTTATGATACGGTTAGAGGTAATATTATTATGATGAAACTGTTACCTACTATTAATCAAGCTTATGCTCTTGTTGTTCAAGATGAGAAACAAAGGGAGATTCATTCTTTATCTCCCTTTCCTTCTGAATCTGCATCTATGAATGTTAATACTCATCCTTCTTTTGGGAATAATGATAACAAGAAGGTGCAAGTCTGTTCTAACTACAAGAAATCTGGACATCATGTCAGCAAATGTTACAGAATCATTGGCTTTCCCAAAGATTTCAAATTCACAAAGTCAAAGCGTGGAACTGCTAATAATGTGGAAATTGAATCCGACTTACCTTTTCAACTTTCAACAAATCCTTTTGCTAATAACACTTCTTATGAAACTTCAAATAGTTCATCCTCTATCTCAGTCACACAATACAATGACTTTAGGATTAAGGGTTTTAAACCTCCACCCCTCCCCACCTACTGGTTACGTGCCGATGGCTTGGCTTTAAAGCCCCTCCACATAGCTTTAGTGGGAGGCCACTCACAATGCATGTACACACATGCCACTATTTGAATAGCAGTGGGTATGATTTATATAATTGCATTTGAAGGGACAAGAGGAGGTGTCTTCTCTATCATCTTATTACGGTTCAGGCTTTAATACATTGAAGCAAAATGGATGCAAGTCCGCTACTCTTCCTAAAAGTGCATGTCTTGGAGTTTCCACTATCTTTCATATGCAACGATATGATGTTGAGGTAGTAGGTATATTCATTATTCAATGATAATCATTGAGTAGCTAGCTGGCCTACACGAAAACAATAACAAAGGAAAAATGAGGGCAACCGAGGATAACAGGCAGTCAATTACGAGCGTGGCATAAGGCAAATGTTACGGGTCAAGTGACCATGTATAAATTTTTTATATAATATATAAACTTGTAAAACTAATTTAAATATGTGAGTTTTACCTTCTAACTTCAAGTTTAGCTATGTAGTACAATTTTAACACCAATTAACATGATAAGGAAATTTAGTGAATTTTAAAGGTAATTTCACCAAAACTCATCACTTAAGTTCTTAATTACTTTACCAGTTTACCTTGAATAAACATCACACATGAGGTATTTTTAACATTTTTATTTCATATTGAATTGGTTAAAACATATATAACAAATACACATGGTCTCAAGGGTTTAGGCATATGACCAAAAGTTGGTACCGCTTTTGTCAGTTCATTAAAGTTTAGTTATGCAACGGAAATTTGTTTAACTAAAATATCACTTTATACAATTGAGTTTTAATTACCCTTATGTGTACAAAATTTCATATAATAAAAACAAGTTTACAAGGATTTTAGGTTACAATATCAACTGAGCTACCGCCAACATAATCTATGCCTAGGAGTTTCCAATCTTCATTCGGCATGCATCCTTGTTTATTTGATCCTCTATTCTAGATTACTTGAAAACATTTTTGAAAATGCGTCAGCTAAAGCTAGTGCACGACGCTAATTGACTCAAACGAACTTTTTATATGTTTAGACCACCATTTTCAATAAATTTTATGTATTGTAATTAGCGTTGTCCAGTCCCACGCATCCAACACAAAATTCACAAGCCTTTAATGTTCTTACAATTTTTCCAAAATTTAAGATGTTCCAAAATAAAGGTTTTGATTTTTTAAAAAATATGTAAATATGGATTTAACGACCCTAGTTATGACGGTTCATCAAGAAGATAATAAGTACAATACTTTTAATATGTTAATATTGGTGTTAGGTTCAAATAAGATGTATAATTTTATTTGAAGATTTCGAGTCCATTGATCTTAAATTTGAAAGATTGAGATTTGTTTAAGAGAAAAGAAAAGAGAGAAACTAGACCTGAACATGAGGCTAAAGGAATGGCAAGTTGCTTTAGAGAAGAAAGGTTTAAGGATTATTCGTGCAAAGACAGTGTCTCCACTGTGAGTTTGGTGGGGGTAGTCGACGATGAGGATGTGCAGATCACCATTGAAGGCCAAATGGTGCCCGCAAGTAACGAAGTTCAAGTACCTAGGTTCGTTTGTCCAGAGCGAGGGGGAAATAGATAGTGATGTGGCCCACCACGTGCAGGTATGGTGGTGCAGATGGAGAGCAACTACAAGAATTTTATACGACATATGATTTCCAGTTAAACTAAAGGGAAGATTTTACAAGATTGCAGTTAGACTTGCAATGTTATATGAACATATTGTTGGGCCATCAAGAAGAAGCATTCACGTAAGTCGGAGGTGACATATATGAGAATGCTAAGGTGGATGTGTGGGCTCACAAGGTTGGACCGAATAAGAAATGATGTTTTTAGGGAGAGTTAGGGGTGACTGGCATATCAAATAAGATAAGAGAGAGGGAGATTGAGATGGTTTAGACATGTGAAGAGATGACAGATAACGGTGCATGTTAGATCCGTATAAAAATATTACTCTAAAGGGTAGGAGGGATAGAGGTAGACCCAAACTAACTTAGGATGAGAGGATTAAACATGATTTGATAGAATGCACCTCTCCGATGACATGGTTGAAAATATATATCAAATAAGATAAGAGAGAGGGAGATTGAGATGGTTTAGACATGTGAAGAGATGACAGATAACGGTGCATGTTAGATCCGTATAAAAATATTACTCTAAAGGGTAGGAGAGATAGAGGTAGACCCAAACTAACTTAGGATGAGAGGATTAAACATGATTTGATAGAATGCACCTCTTCGATGACATTGTTGAAAATATAAATTTTTGGAGACGTAGGATTAAGGTTAAAAACCTCTAAGGCAATACATAGTTTTGGTTAGAAACATATCTTAGTGGTTTTTCTTTCCCTTTTTTCTTTCGTATCGCTTTGATTATTTTTTTCATATTTTCTTCTGGCTCTTTAATTCAACTTAATGTAACATGTTTAAGTATTTATCTATTTATTTGTAAGGCATAAATAATATACTATTGTAATATTTTATTTTTATAATATTTTTGAGTTTTTTAGTATTCTGTCAGTGTTATTACTATTTTCATGTATTTATTTAATATTAGACTGCCATTATTATTAACTTGTCGATTTTTTTTCTTTGCTATCTTAGAGTATAGTGTTGCAATTATGTTTTTCATTTATACGGATTAATACATATAGTTTTAGAGCCCGGGGGGGAGGGATTCTCTAGAGGCAACATCTTTATTCTTTGGATAGAGGTATAATTTGTTTACATTCAACCCTCCCCATTGTTATTATTGGGTGTGATTATTGTTGTTGACTTTTTCTCTCCACAATAAAGGTTCATGTCAAATCTTTCATTATTTTAAAATATCCATAATATTTTTATAAGCGTTTTTTAAGTTTATTGCTATATAAAGATATAAAAAATTAGTGGGATTTTTATTCATTGCATTAGAGCTTCTGTCTTTCATGTAGTTTTTCTATACATTAATGTGTTATATTGGTTATGGAAGTTTTTAATAACTTGTAATTGTTTAAGTTTGTCTCCAAAGTTTCTTCTAAACCAAGTAAAGCAGTTTTTGTCTTGTTGATGATTAGTTAAAAGTTTCTTATTTATCTGAAAAAAGCCATTAGTTAGCTGGAAAAGTACTATTGCACCACCTAATATACTTCCCTTTTAATTTTTTTCCCATAAATATGATATTGTCTTGGTGGCCTTGTGTGCACTTTTCTCACAACTATGGTTTAATAACCAAATCTTAATGTTTTTAATGTGGGATGGAACTCAAGATGATGCGTGAATCATAAGTAAATGATACAAGTGATGATAGAGATGTGGGCACACTCTTTTATCATATTTCATATTTGGTTATTAGGCAACACATTTCTTATCCGGTGTTAACCTTTTCTTTTTGAAGTCATCACTTTTTCTATTTTATAATTCATCATGATGAAAGTTGATACAAGTTGTATATACCACTATTCGTAATCATAGGGTTAGCGGTGGGCAGGATGGGCATTTGCTACCATATCATTTCCAAAGAAGCAAATCTTATTATTACATTATAAAACATTTTAGAACAATAAATTATTTAATTCATATAGTATGCTTTAATAAACGACACCATATAATATAAGATGAAGTTCATTACTGAGAACTAAATTATGATAAAAAACAAATAAACGAAATTCATTAAGTTTTTTTATCGCTTCATGTTTCTAAAAATACTTATAGTATTACAAAAAACTGCGTGTATTATCATCGATCAATTTGGCTCAGTCCTTCCACTTGGGCACTCACTACCTTCCCCACGGCCAGTTAGTTCCAAATCATAATGACTAACATTTCCCACTATCAGTTCAATGAGTATCAGACATGTTGCTATGACGAATCATTACGAATTTTTAGATTTGACTTTAAATTGTCGGATTTGCGTCTCTACTGAACCACTTTGAACAAGGCCGACTAGAGGTCTCTCCACATTTTTTCTGGTAAGTAGATGGGTGAAGGAAAATATTTTTTACACCTCATGTAACCTTGACACCCTTGAGAACTAGCTAATCCTCAAGACACCTTAGTCTTCAAGCATGATTAATCTACTTGTATGACATAGTTGAAGTCACCACCATCTTTTAACTAGTCATACTTCATTGCGAGTCCTAATTATAAATTCGCTAATAGTCGATCTTAGGGTAAAAGTCCCCCGAACCAAGCAACCAATTCGACTCAAATGAAAGAATTTTTATCTTGATATCATCATATCATAAGTTGTTTCTTCAAGCATTGCAAACTTATATCTATTTACAGGCCGGCTAAGCATTATGTTTGGTCAAAGTAATGTACAAACTTGAATGAAAAGAAAATATATAACCGAAATATATATATATATATTTTTATTGCAAGGAATTAACCGAAATATTAATTCCGGTTAACATAATCAAAGTTTTATACATTAAATTAAACTAATATAATAAGTACCAAAAAAATTAGAAGATAATGCCAAATTATTAATTTTTTTTATCATGGTTATTCTTTTCAGAGTTACTAGCTGTTTCTTTGCTCTTTTTTCATATTACCATCGGTTTATATACGAGTCAACCATTTAACTAAAAGCCACTTACACAGTACCAGGCAAACAATATGTGTCATGGGCCACTAAGTTTTTCCTGTATCATCGACATCAGAAATGTAATAAGGAACATGAACCACGGAAGATATAAGGACTATACGGTTGTTCATGTACTTCCAAAAAGAAGTTAACATATTAAAAAGGAAAAACAAATATAAAAAGACGAAAATTCAATTCTCTCCCTTTCCATCATCTTCAGTCTCACATTTTCCATGTACCATGCATACATCACTTTCCATAAAACTGAAATTAGTTAAAAAGAAAATAACTTTAAACATAAGGTAATAAAGCTATGCATTATTTTCATGTTTTGATATGATTAATTAGACCAATAAAAAATTTAGGCCAAGTTTACCCACAAGGCCACAATATACATGTGGTAACAAAGTCCTTCTCAAATGTTTTTACTAAGTAAGCTGGTCCCACATTCTGTTGCAATAAAAACGGATTTTTTTTTATTTAACTTGGCCATAATTTAAATGAATTAGTCCACTTTAGATCTACCGATCACTCTTTATTTATTTTATTATATTTTTATATATGGATAGCTAATTAATGTAAGTATGTGCATGCGGATGAATGTTCTCGCTATATATAATAATTGAATGGGGGTTCTAAAGGCATGAGAGACCAAGGGGCACAAAAGGCAGCTTTTTCTACACACAATTATTGATTAAGCATTGCTCCCAGTACCCTCTCCTTACCAAAGTCCAATAAAGAGATGGATTTTGGTTACCAAAGGAGATGTCTTTTGTTGGTTGCTACCATCTTTCTCCTTCAAGTGCAACTGCTTCTGGTTGTAACTTTGGCCAAAACACAATTACCTCTTTCATCATCTTATAATAATATAAGTAGTTCATTAAGAAGAAGAGAGTTATTAGGATGTGATTTGTTCAAGGGAAAATGGGTCATTGACAATTCAGCCCCAATCTATGCAGCTTCTAGCTGCCCCTATATTAAATCCGAGTTCGATTGTATCAAAAATGGCCGCTCAGACACTCAGTATCTCAAGTATTCATGGCAACCTGAGTCTTGTAACTTACCCAGGTATATTCTCCTCTTTCATACATACACATATGATTGCATGAGTCGCTAGGCGCTGTCAGCCTGTCAGGTAAGTCGCCGCCTGGGGAGTTGCAAGTACTTGTCCTAGGCAGGGAACACTCATGGATTAGTCACCAAGTACTTGGCCGCCTAAACCGATTTTTACAACACTGCATACACACACGAAGTTTCAAAATTTTTGGTGATTTCTTAGAAAAGACATCTCCTATTTGTCATTAGCTATCGTTTCAAGTTTCCATATTAAAACACTTTGGTATTCTTCCTTTTGCTTTAAAGGCGTACGACTTATGGGTTGTCCAAATTTGTTTTTTATTCACAACACTAAGTGAAATGGAATCACAATATGATTAAATTTGTAACATGTAACAATCATGCTTAGTTTTTGATTAAAAATCTAAAATGAAATTTCTTAAAATCAAAAATTTTATGGTATCTTGGACCAAAAAGTCGTTTCCTGTAGTGATGACAATTAAATAGATTGGTAATTAATTTCAGTGCACTTCATTTCAAATAGCCACCTCAAGTAACTGATGACATTAATTTTGGGTCTATGTTTATTTAATTGCTCTATAAAAATACTTTAAATGATCAAACAATATATTTACAAAGTATACTGTTAAACTTGTCTAGCCAGTTTCACACTTTATCTAGCATAAGGGATGATAAATACAATTCTATTACTTTGGTAAAAAGTAAATAAAATTCTTTACATGTTGTATTATAGGTTTAATGGTTTGGATTTGTTGAGCAAATGGAGAGGGAAGAAGGTGATGTTTGTTGGTGACTCGCTAAGTGAGAATATGTGGCAATCTTTAGCTTGTTTGCTTCACGCATCAGTGTCCAAGGCCACTCTTCAGCACATGAACTCACTTACTTCACTGATGTTTCAGGTATGAACTTACTTTCGACTGTTGAATATTGCACAAGTGAAATCGGTCTGGACCAACAACAACCCGCCTTTTCTACTCATACACAAAACCGATAGCTCAGACGCAAGAGCTGAGTTTTTTTTAGTAAAAAATAATCTATATATCATATTATAATAAAAGGATCACAATAGAGAGACATATAAGTGGACAATTAGTTGTGTTATCACCCCCTTTTGAATGGCAAAACCGATACTTATAATTACCGATACAATGTAAAGAAACAGACACTATAAACAATAAACCCTATAAAGACTTATATAGACAAAACTAAACTTACGAAACAAGAAAAACTAGAACTAGGAAACCTATAAAAATTTAATTCTTAACAAAATAAATTCTATAAATAAGATAACTTCGGCACCAAAGAGTTCAATTTGGTCTCTGAATTTATGATCTCCACCATAACCGCCTCTTAAGATTTCTATACAACCCTTACACTTTTCGTATTAACTATTGGTTGATATATTACTTTATGCACAACTGTATTGATCTCATGTATGATTTGGCACTGTTGAAAGAAACGGTTTTTTGTGTCAGTTGTGGTTAACAATGAGTCAGTTCAATCTGATGGGCATATGACATGGTATTTGGCCCAATATTAGGAAATACATAAACAGTACAGAAACCATTTTGCATTGATTAGTTGATGATATGTCTGATATCTCACAGTGATATGTGTATAAAATATTGTACTTATTTGAGATGGTGGGATATGTCTAAGCAATATCATGGGTAGTTTTTGTTTATGTTTAGTCGATATGATGGACCTTTTACCCTACTGTTTTGTCTTTGTTTTTATTTTTATTTGCGTCTTGTCGGCACAAAAGGTCAAGTTAACATAAGGACACCAGCCCAAAAGAAGACTTGTGTTCATGTGTGTGTGTGAGAGAGTGTTAAATTTATATTTTTTTGATGGAAACATTAACAAAATAGCCCATTGAATAAAAAAATTATGAACATAAACTTGAATTTTTTAATTTACTAAAATAGCGTTGACGTTTTCTTCTACACCAACCCCTTTATTTCTTGCGTAACCCCGTAGGCCCGTACCTCCTGCACCAATATGTTCCTTCTCCGGCGCAGCACACCACCTCCTACGTCAACATTGGTTGGCGACGAGAATCTCCTACGTCAACCTTAAACTCCTGCGTGGTGGATCTAGGAATTTTTATCAGGCGGTGCACTAATCTTAGATGCTTCAATTTCATGGAGTCGGATAAAAAATTTCGGGTCGGTTCGATCGTTCGGGCAAAGTTCATCACATAACAAAAATACCATAAAATAATAATAAAAAAATACCGTCATTAGAAATTAAAAAACACATAATATAATAAAATGGGAGAGTGGCGTCTGTTACTTTGTATAATTGTAACAATTGTGTTTTATAAAAACCTTAAACCAAAGGCTACATTAAAAAATAGTTTAGGGAGATGGGAATCGAACATGTGACATTTTGTTAACAAAACTGGTGTCTAATCCACTAGACCAGCCGCTTTTAAAGTAAGTAGGATGATTCCCTCCTAACTTATAAGGTGGTTCACTATGCTATTTTATATATACTAATACACTATTATTTTAAAACACGGGTGATTCTGGGGAACCACCCATTTCTTAACTGGATCCGCCCACGACTCCTGCGGCATGCTATCCTGCGTCACCATTTCTCCTATGCCAACAAGATTAAGTGGTAATTTAACAAATTCCATAGCTATTTGGATAATCTTTAGGTTCAGCATGAATATTTTGGCGGTTTTCCTCTTTTTATATATATTTTTATAGAATTAGTTACATGGTACGGGTTCCGCCATTCCCACTTTGTTGGAATGGTAAGATGGTTTGACTGTAAATTTGATAGTTACATGTTCAATCCCCATAATGTACAACAATATTTAGCTGTTCATTAAAAAAAAATGTGACACGAGTTTCAAGTTGCATCTCATATATAACTTTAGGAGAAATGTGTAAATGTGAAGGTATAATGAAGACAAAGCATTCACATGAAACAAAACAAGGTTCACAAGTGTGTTTTATCATCGTGGAAGGAAGTTAATTAATGATCATTTCAGAAAGTCTTTCTCCTTTACAATCCTTGTGTTTGTAAACGGCAGCCTTAGATATTTTTTCTATTTATCTGGTTAAAATGACATGTGACCACCACTTTTCTTGTGAAAAGGATTTAAATTATTAATTATACAGTATTTTATAAACTTGAGGTGGAATATCATTATTGATTCTAATATCCTATCACAACTAATTAAGTAGATTAATCATCTGAGAAACTATACATGTAAATTAATATACTAGCTTTGACAAGCAGATAGATTACATTGTGTTACCAATTACCATCGATGCTCCAAGGTGTTTAACAATGAGTAAACGTGCAGGACTACGGAGTAACAATATATTTATATCGCTCCACATACTTGGTGGACATCGTAAAAGAAAGCATAGGCCGAGTACTGAAATTGGATTCCATTCAATCCGGAAATGCATGGAAAGGGATGGACGTGTTGATTTTCAATTCGTGGCATTGGTGGACACACACGGGACAATCACAACCGTATGATTCATCATTCTCTCTAATGTTTGTATTAATATGTTGATCTCGTATGTTGTTCTTAATTATTCCTACAGATGGGATTATGTGCAATACGGCTCAACTGTGTCAAAAGATATGGATCGCCTTGAGGCATACTTCAAGGGCATGACAACATGGGCAAAATGGGTCGATCTCAATGTCAACCCGTCTCAGACCAAAGTAATCTTCCAAGGGATCTCTCCTTCACATTACAGGTAAGTGCTTCGTCCAATTACACCAAACAACAATATTTTCTGACAATTTAGTAAGCGAAAAACATATATCTACTAAGGTCTTTAAGAAATAATTAAATCCTAATATTTGGTGAACCCATTTCAAAATCAGGGGAAAGGAATGGGGGTCATCATCCAAGAATTGCTACGGTGAGCTACAGCCAATACAAGGATCAACGTATCCGGCAGGATTGCCTGAAGCCCAAGGTGTTTTGAACAAAGTTCTAGGAAGTATGCAAAAACCAGTTTTCTTGCTGGATATCGCAACGCTGTCACAGTTGAGAAAAGATGCTCACCCTGAATCTTACAGTGGAGGCTCGGGTGTAGATTGTAGTCATTGGTGTGTTCCTGGACTGCCCGATACTTGGAACCAACTCCTATATGCAAGCTTTATTTAATTGACAAATTATCCCATTAATTTATACAGATTTGTTTTATAAACACTATATGTATCCTAGTGGTGATGGAATGTTAAAATTTGTCCTCTTTAAAGTTCAATGAATAATTTTTTATTTTCAATATTGATTGAGTGGTCTTCGCGTGTACTAGAAAAAAAGAGTGAAAATTAATAATTTTTTATCAACTTTGAAGACAATAATATCTATAGTTAATATATGATTTATGGGTTAATGTTGTTCTTGATGATAATTTCAAAATAAGCTTAAGATATGTCCAAATGAAGTTAAGATGATTCAAGCCGGAGTGTTTGAAATGAAAATTTAAAGTTAGAAATTGGGTGAAAAATTGACCCTTGCAGGTTTCTTAAAAATGGTGTTAGAAAAATGAACTCGACGATGTCATACCAAAATTCTTTGGCTCATGCAAGCCTGGTTTTGTACCACAAGTTAGTTACTACTTACTAGCTACTGAAGATTTTGGCAAGTTTTGTTCTTATTTGGCAATACATCTGCTACTCTATAGGAGCCAAATACACAAACATGAAATTTGTTTTAAGGAAACCTTGCTAACTACTTTATATTAATTTACTTATTATGCCAACCTATACTTAGCAAAAAGATAAAGAAGATCTTTGCATCACATGAACAACACTAAAACAAATCTTAATTATATACATATACATACATAATCAATGAAGAATCTAGTTTTCCTCACATATGTTGTTGACTTGATAAAGTCAAATTACTACTTTACCCTTTTTATATTTATTCTGTTAATAGTTTGTTAGGTAGTTAACCAGTTAGTTAGTTCTTGTTTGTATATAATTAGGGCTTGTATCATTTGGGGATAATCAATCAATGTATTTCGTTTTATCAATCTTTACATGGTATCATCCTAATTCGATTCTGAATTCGTTTCCGCGTTCGTTTCTTCATTCTTCGTTCAATTCATCAATCCAATTCGTGATTTCTTTGTTCAATTCAATCTGATATTCATCATGACTGATTCGATTCCGTCTTCTAACATGATCGATTCTTCCAATCCTCTGTTCTTACATCCTTCTGATCATCCTGGGATGCTTCTTGTTTCCAAACCGTTTGATGGCTTGGGATTTGGTGCGTGGAAACGTGCCATGGCAATTTCTCTATCTGCGAAGAACAAATTGGTGTTCGTCAATGGTGAATTTGCTTCTCCTACTGATTCTTCTCAAGTTCCTCTCTGGAATCGGTTTAATGACATGGTGATTTCTTGGATTTTAAACACATTATCTCCAGAAATAAGTGGCAGTGTTCTTTATGTTGCGTCTGCTCGACAATTATGGCTTGAACTTAACGATCGATATGGTCAAGACAATGGTGCCAAGTATTATCAGTTACAAAAGAGCCTAATTGATCTTGTTCAAGTTATGTCTGATGTTGCTTCTTATTTTACAAGACTCAAGACTGTTTGGGATGATTAATGTCAATTAACACTATTCCAATATGCACCTGTGGTACTGCTCATCTTCTGGCTAAGAGAGATGAAGATCAACGTCTTATGTAGTTCTTGATGGGTCTAAACCCCTGTTATGATACGGTTAGAGGTAATATTATTATGATGAAACTGTTACCTACTATTAATCAAGCTTATGCTCTTGTTGTTCAAGATGAGAAACAAAGGGAGATTCATTCTTTATCTCCCTTTCCTTCTGAATCTGCATCTATGAATGTTAATACTCATCCTTCTTTTGGGAATAATGATAACAAGAAGGTGCAAGTCTGTTCTAACTACAAGAAATCTGGACATCATGTCAGCAAATGTTACAGAATCATTGGCTTTCCCAAAGATTTCAAATTCACAAAGTCAAAGCGTGGAACTGCTAATAATGTGGAAATTGAATCCGACTTACCTTTTCAACTTTCAACAAATCCTTTTGCTAATAACACTTCTTATGAAACTTCAAATAGTTCATCCTCTATCTCAGTCACACAATACAATGACTTTAGGATTAAGGGTTTTAAACCTCCACCCCTCCCCACCTACTGGTTACGTGCCGATGGCTTGGCTTTAAAGCCCCTCCACATAGCTTTAGTGGGAGGCCACTCACAATGCATGTACACACATGCCACTATTTGAATAGCAGTGGGTATGATTTATATAATTGCATTTGAAGGGACAAGAGGAGGTGTCTTCTCTATCATCTTATTACGGTTCAGGCTTTAACACATTGAAGCAAAATGGATGCAAGTCCGCTACTCTTCCTAAAAGTGCATGTCTTGGAGTTTCCACTATCTTTCATATGCAACGATATGATGTTGAGGTAGTAGGTATATTCATTATTCAATGATAATCATTGAGTAGCTAGCTGGCCTACACGAAAACAATAACAAAGGAAAAATGAGGGCAACCGAGGATAACAGGCAGTCAATTACGAGCGTGGCATAAGGCAAATGTTACGGGTCAAGTGACCATGTATAAATTTTTTATATAATATATAAACTTGTAAAACTAATTTAAATATGTGAGTTTTACCTTCTAACTTCAAGTTTAGCTATGTAGTACAATTTTAACACCAATTAACATGATAAGGAAATTTAGTGAATTTTAAAGGTAATTTCACCAAAACTCATCACTTAAGTTCTTAATTACTTTACCAGTTTACCTTGAATAAACATCACACATGAGGTATTTTTAACATTTTTATTTCATATTGAATTGGTTAAAACATATATAACAAATACACATGGTCTCAAGGGTTTAGGCATATGACCAAAAGTTGGTACCGCTTTTGTCAGTTCATTAAAGTTTAGTTATGCAACGGAAATTTGTTTAACTAAAATATCACTTTATACAATTGAGTTTTAATTACCCTTATGTGTACAAAATTTCATATAATAAAAACAAGTTTACAAGGATTTTAGGTTACAATATCAACTGAGCTACCGCCAACATAATCTATGCCTAGGAGTTTCCAATCTTCATTCGGCATGCATCCTTGTTTATTTGATCCTCTATTCTAGATTACTTGAAAACATTTTTGAAAATGCGTCAGCTAAAGCTAGTGCACGACGCTAATTGACTCAAACGAACTTTTTATATGTTTAGACCACCATTTTCAATAAATTTTATGTATTGTAATTAGCGTTGTCCAGTCCCACGCATCCAACACAAAATTCACAAGCCTTTAATGTTCTTACAATTTTTCCAAAATTTAAGATGTTCCAAAATAAAGGTTTTGATTTTTTAAAAAATATGTAAATATGGATTTAACGACCCTAGTTATGACGGTTCATCAAGAAGATAATAAGTACAATACTTTTAATATGTTAATATTGGTGTTAGGTTCAAATAAGATGTATAATTTTATTTGAAGATTTCGAGTCCATTGATCTTAAATTTGAAAGATTGAGATTTGTTTAAGAGAAAAGAAAAGAGAGAAACTAGACCTGAACATGAGGCTAAAGGAATGGCGAGTTGCTTTAGAGAAGAAAGGTTTAAGGATTATTCGTGCAAAGACAGTGTCTCCACTGTGAGTTTGGTGGGGGTAGTCGACGATGAGGATGTGCAGATCACCATTGAAGGCCAAATGGTGCCCGCAAGTAACGAAGTTCAAGTACCTAGGTTCGTTTGTCCAGAGCGAGGGGGAAATAGATAGTGATGTGGCCCACCACGTGCAGGTATGGTGGTGCAGATGGAGAGCAACTACAAGAATTTTATACGACATATGATTTCCAGTTAAACTAAAGGGAAGATTTTACAAGATTGCAGTTAGACTTGCAATGTTATATGAACATATTGTTGGGCCATCAAGAAGAAGCATTCACGTAAGTCGGAGGTGACATATATGAGAATGCTAAGGTGGATGTGTGGGCTCACAAGGTTGGACCGAATAAGAAATGATGTTTTTAGGGAGAGTTAGGGGTGACTGGCATATCAAATAAGATAAGAGAGAGGGAGATTGAGATGGTTTAGACATGTGAAGAGATGACAGATAACGGTGCATGTTAGATCCGTATAAAAATATTACTCTAAAGGGTAGGAGGGATAGAGGTAGACCCAAACTAACTTAGGATGAGATGATTAAACATGATTTGATAGAATGCACCTCTCCGATGACATGGTTGAAAATATATATCAAATAAGATAAGAGAGAGGGAGATTGAGATGGTTTAGACATGTGAAGAGATGACAGATAACGGTGCATGTTAGATCCGTATAAAAATATTACTCTAAAGGGTAGGAGAGATAGAGGTAGACCCAAACTAACTTAGGATGAGAGGATTAAACATGATTTGATAGAATGCACCTCTTCGATGACATTGTTGAAAATATAAATTTTTGGAGACGTAGGATTAAGGTTAAAAACCTCTAAGGCAATACATAGTTTTGGTTAGAAACATATCTTAGTGGTTTTTCTTTCCCTTTTTTCTTTCGTATCGCTTTGATTATTTTTTTCATATTTTCTTCTGGCTCTTTAATTCAACTTAATGTAACATGTTTAAGTATTTATCTATTTATTTGTAAGGCATAAATAATATACTATTGTAATATTTTATTTTTATAATATTTTTGAGTTTTTTAGTATTCTGTCAGTGTTATTACTATTTTCATGTATTTATTTAATATTAGACTGCCATTATTATTAACTTGTCGATTTTTTTTCTTTGCTATCTTAGAGTATAGTGTTGCAATTATGTTTTTCATTTATACGGATTAATACATATAGTTTTAGAGCCCGGGGGGGAGGGATTCTCTAGAGGCAACATCTTTATTCTTTGGATAGAGGTATAATTTGTTTACATTCAACCCTCCCCATTGTTATTATTGGGTGTGATTATTGTTGTTGACTTTTTCTCTCCACAATAAAGGTTCATGTCAAATCTTTCATTATTTTAAAATATCCATAATATTTTTATAAGCGTTTTTTAAGTTTATTGCTATATAAAGATATAAAAAATTAGTGGGATTTTTATTCATTGCATTAGAGCTTCTGTCTTTCATGTAGTTTTTCTATACATTAATGTGTTATATTGGTTATGGAAGTTTTTAATAACTTGTAATTGTTTAAGTTTGTCTCCAAAGTTTCTTCTAAACCAAGTAAAGCAGTTTTTGTCTTGTTGATGATTAGTTAAAAGTTTCTTATTTATCTGAAAAAAGCCATTAGTTAGCTGGAAAAGTACTATTGCACCACCTAATATACTTCCCTTTTAATTTTTTTCCCATAAATATGATATTGTCTTGGTGGCCTTGTGTGCACTTTTCTCACAACTATGGTTTAATAACCAAATCTTAATGTTTTTAATGTGGGATGGAACTCAAGATGATGCGTGAATCATAAGTAAATGATACAAGTGATGATAGAGATGTGGGCACACTCTTTTATCATATTTCATATTTGGTTATTAGGCAACACATTTCTTATCCGGTGTTAACCTTTTCTTTTTGAAGTCATCACTTTTTCTATTTTATAATTCATCATGATGAAAGTTGATACAAGTTGTATATACCACTATTCGTAATCATAGGGTTAGCGGTGGGCAGGATGGGCATTTGCTACCATATCATTTCCAAAGAAGCAAATCTTATTATTACATTATAAAACATTTTAGAACAATAAATTATTTAATTCATATAGTATGCTTTAATAAACGACACCATATAATATAAGATGAAGTTCATTACTGAGAACTAAATTATGATAAAAAACAAATAAACGAAATTCATTAAGTTTTTTTATCGCTTCATATTTCTAAAAATACTTATAGTATTACAAAAAACTGCGTGTATTATCATCGATCAATTTGGCTCAGTCCTTCCACTTGGGCACTCACTACCTTCCCCACGGCCAGTTAGTTCCAAATCATAATGACTAACATTTCCCACTATCAGTTCAATGAGTATCAGACATGTTGCTATGACGAATCATTACGAATTTTTAGATTTGACTTTAAATTGTCGGATTTGCGTCTCTACTGAACCACTTTGAACAAGGCCGACTAGAGGTCTCTCCACATTTTTTCTGGTAAGTAGATGGGTGAAGGAAAATATTTTTTACACCTCATGTAACCTTGACACCCTTGAGAACTAGCTAATCCTCAAGACACCTTAGTCTTCAAGCATGATTAATCTACTTGTATGACATAGTTGAAGTCACCACCATCTTTTAACTAGTCATACTTCATTGCGAGTCCTAATTATAAATTCGCTAATAGTCGATCTTAGGGTAAAAGTCCCCCGAACCAAGCAACCAATTCGACTCAAATGAAAGAATTTTTATCTTGATATCATCATATCATAAGTTGTTTCTTCAAGCATTGCAAACTTATATCTATTTACAGGCCGGCTAAGCATTATGTTTGGTCAAAGTAATGTACAAACTTGAATGAAAAGAAAATATATAACCGAAATATATATATATATATTTTTATTGCAAGGAATTAACCGAAATATTAATTCCGGTTAACATAATCAAAGTTTTATACATTAAATTAAACTAATATAATAAGTACCAAAAAAATTAGAAGATAATGCCAAATTATTAATTTTTTTTATCATGGTTATTCTTTTCAGAGTTACTAGCTGTTTCTTTGCTCTTTTTTCATATTACCATCGGTTTATATACGAGTCAACCATTTAACTAAAAGCCACTTACACAGTACCAGGCAAACAATATGTGTCATGGGCCACTAAGTTTTTCCTGTATCATCGACATCAGAAATGTAATAAGGAACATGAACCACGGAAGATATAAGGACTATACGGTTGTTCATGTACTTCCAAAAAGAAGTTAACATATTAAAAAGGAAAAACAAATATAAAAAGACGAAAATTCAATTCTCTCCCTTTCCATCATCTTCAGTCTCACATTTTCCATGTACCATGCATACATCACTTTCCATAAAACTGAAATTAGTTAAAAAGAAAATAACTTTAAACATAAGGTAATAAAGCTATGCATTATTTTCATGTTTTGATATGATTAATTAGACCAATAAAAAATTTAGGCCAAGTTTACCCACAAGGCCACAATATACATGTGGTAACAAAGTCCTTCTCAAATGTTTTTACTAAGTAAGCTGGTCCCACATTCTGTTGCAATAAAAACGGATTTTTTTTTTATTTAACTTGGCCATAATTTAAATGAATTAGTCCACTTTAGATCTACCGATCACTCTTTATTTATTTTATTATATTTTTATATATGGATAGCTAATTAATGTAAGTATGTGCATGCGGATGAATGTTCTCGCTATATATAATAATTGAATGGGGGTTCTAAAGGCATGAGAGACCAAGGGGCACAAAAGGCAGCTTTTTCTACACACAATTATTGATTAAGCATTGCTCCCAGTACCCTCTCCTTACCAAAGTCCAATAAAGAGATGGATTTGGTTACCAAAGGAGATGTCTTTTGTTGGTTGCTACCATCTTTCTCCTTCAAGTGCAACTGCTTCTGGTTGTAACTTTGGCCAAAACACAATTACCTCTTTCATCATCTTATAATAATATAAGTAGTTCATTAAGAAGAAGAGAGTTATTAGGATATGATTTGTTCAAGGGAAAATGGGTCATTGACAATTCAGCCCCAATCTATGCAGCTTCTAGCTGCCCCTATATTAAATCCGAGTTCGATTGTATCAAAAATGGCCGCTCAGACACTCAGTATCTCAAGTATTCATGGCAACCTGAGTCTTGTAACTTACCCAGGTATATTCTCCTCTTTCATACATACACATATGATTGCATGAGTCGCTAGGCGCTGTCAGCCTGTCAGGTAAGTCGCCGCCTGGGGAGTTGCAAGTACTTGTCCTAGGCAGGGAACACTCATGGATTAGTCACCAAGTACTTGGCCGCCTAAACCGATTTTTACAACACTGCATACACACACGAAGTTTCAAAATTTTTGGTGATTTCTTAGAAAAGACATCTCCTATTTGTCATTAGCTATCGTTTCAAGTTTCCATATTAAAACACTTTGGTATTCTTCCTTTTGCTTTAAAGGCGTACGACTTATGGGTTGTCCAAATTTGTTTTTTATTCACAACACTAAGTGAAATGGAATCACAATATGATTAAATTTGTAACATGTAACAATCATGCTTAGTTTTTGATTAAAAATCTAAAATGAAATTTCTTAAAATCAAAAATTTTATGGTATCTTGGACCAAAAAGTCGTTTCCTGTAGTGATGACAATTAAATAGATTGGTAATTAATTTCAGTGCACTTCATTTCAAATAGCCACCTCAAGTAACTGATGACATTAATTTTGGGTCTATGTTTATTTAATTGCTCTATAAAAATACTTTAAATGATCAAACAATATATTTACAAAGTATACTGTTAAACTTGTCTAGCCAGTTTCACACTTTATCTAGCATAAGGGATGATAAATACAATTCTATTACTTTGGTAAAAAGTAAATAAAATTCTTTACATGTTGTATTATAGGTTTAATGGTTTGGATTTGTTGAGCAAATGGAGAGGGAAGAAGGTGATGTTTGTTGGTGACTCGCTAAGTGAGAATATGTGGCAATCTTTAGCTTGTTTGCTTCACGCATCAGTGTCCAAGGCCACTCTTCAGCACATGAACTCACTTACTTCACTGATGTTTCAGGTATGAACTTACTTTCGACTGTTGAATATTGCACAAGTGAAATCGGTCTGGACCAACAACAACCCGCCTTTTCTACTCATACACAAAACCGATAGCTCAGACGCAAGAGCTGAGTTTTTTTTAGTAAAAAATAATCTATATATCATATTATAATAAAAGGATCACAATAGAGAGACATATAAGCGGACAATTAGTTGTGTTATCACCCCCTTTTGAATGGCAAAACCGATACTTATAATTACCGATACAATGTAAAGAAACAGACACTATAAACAATAAACCCTATAAAGACTTATATAGACAAAACTAAACTTACGAAACAAGAAAAACTAGAACTAGGAAACCTATAAAAATTTAATTCTTAACAAAATAAATTCTATAAATAAGATAACTTCGGCACCAAAGAGTTCAATTTGGTCTCTGAATTTATGATCTCCACCATAACCGCCTCTTAAGATTTCTATACAACCCTTACACTTTTCGTATTAACTATTGGTTGATATATTACTTTATGCACAACTGTATTGATCTCATGTATGATTTGGCACTGTTGAAAGAAACGGTTTTTTGTGTCAGTTGTGGTTAACAATGAGTCAGTTCAATCTGATGGGCATATGACATGGTATTTGGCCCAATATTAGGAAATACATAAACAGTACAGAAACCATTTTGCATTGATTAGTTGATGATATGTCTGATATCTCACAGTGATATGTGTATAAAATATTGTACTTATTTGAGATGGTGGGATATGTCTAAGCAATATCATGGGTAGTTTTTGTTTATGTTTAGTCGATATGATGGACCTTTTACCCTACTGTTTTGTCTTTGTTTTTATTTTTATTTGCGTCTTGTCGGCACAAAAGGTCAAGTTAACATAAGGACACCAGCCCAAAAGAAGACTTGTGTTCATGTGTGTGTGTGAGAGAGTGTTAAATTTATATTTTTTTGATGGGAACATTAACAAAATAGCCCATTGAATAAAAAAATTATGAACATAAACTTGAATTTTTTAATTTACTAAAATAGCGTTGACGTTTTCTTCTACACCAACCCCTTTATTTCTTGCGTAACCCCGTAGGCCCGTACCTCCTGCACCAATATGTTCCTTCTCCGGCGCAGCACACCACCTCCTAAGTCAACATTGGTTGGCGACGAGAATCTCCAACGTCAACCTTAAACTCCTGCGTGGTGGATCTAGGAATTTTTATCAGGCGGTGCACTAATCTTAGATGCTTCAATTTCATGGAGTCGGATAAAAAATTTCGGGTCGGTTCGATCGTTCGGGCAAAGTTCATTACATAACAAAAATACCATAAAATAATAATAAAAAAATACCGTCATTAGAAATTAAAAAACACATAATATAATAAAATGGGAGAGTGGCGTCTGTTACTTTGTATAATTGTAACAATTGTGTTTTATAAAAACCTTAAACCAAAGGCTACATTAAAAAATAGTTTAGGGAGATGGGAATCAAACATGTGACATTTTGTTAACAAAACTGGTGTCTAATCCACTAGACCAGCCGCTTTTAAAGTAAGTAGGATGATTCCCTCCTAACTTATAAGGTGGTTCACTATGCTATTTTATATATACTAATACACTATTATTTTAAAACACGGGTGATTCTGGGGAACCACCCATTTCTTAACTGGATCCGCCCACGACTCCTGCGGCATGCTATCCTGCGTCACCATTTCTCCTATGCCAACAAGATTAAGTGGTAATTTAACAAATTCCATAGCTATTTGGATAATCTTTAGGTTCAGCATGAATATTTTGGCGGTTTTCCTCTTTTTATATATATTTTTATAGAATTAGTTACATGGTACGGGTTCCGCCATTCCCACTTTGTTGGAATGGTAAGATGGTTTGACTGTAAATTTGATAGTTACATGTTCAATCCCCATAATGTACAACAATATTTAGCTGTTCATTAAAAAAAATGTGATACGAGTTTCAAGTTGCATCTCATATATAACTTTAGGAGAAATGTGTAAATGTGAAGGTATAATGAAGACAAAGCATTCACATGAAACAAAACAAGGTTCACAAGTGTGTTTTATCATCGTGGAAGGAAGTTAATTAATGATCATTTCAGAAAGTCTTTCTCCTTTACAATCCTTGTGTTTGTAAACGGCAGCCTTAGATATTTTTTCTATTTATCTGGTTAAAATGACATGTGACCACCACTTTTCTTGTGAAAAGGATTTAAATTATTAATTATACAGTATTTTATAAACTTGAGGTGGAATATCATTATTGATTCTAATATCCTATCACAACTAATTAAGTAGATTAATCATCTGAGAAACTATACATGTAAATTAATATACTAGCTTTGACAAGCAGATAGATTACATTGTGTTACCAATTACCATCGATGCTCCAAGGTGTTTAACAATGAGTAAACGTGCAGGACTACGGAGTAACAATATATTTATATCGCTCCACATACTTGGTGGACATCGTAAAAGAAAGCATAGGCCGAGTACTGAAATTGGATTCCATTCAATCCGGAAATGCATGGAAAGGGATGGACGTGTTGATTTTCAATTCGTGGCATTGGTGGACACACACGGGACAATCACAACCGTATGATTCATCATTCTCTCTAATGTTTGTATTAATATGTTGATCTCGTATGTTGTTCTTAATTATTCCTACAGATGGGATTATGTGCAATACGGCTCAACTGTGTCAAAAGATATGGATCGCCTTGAGGCATACTTCAAGGGCATGACAACATGGGCAAAATGGGTCGATCTCAATGTCAACCCGTCTCAGACCAAAGTAATCTTCCAAGGGATCTCTCCTTCACATTACAGGTAAGTGCTTCGTCCAATTACACCAAACAACAATATTTTCTGACAATTTAGTAAGCGAAAAACATATATCTACTAAGGTCTTTAAGAAATAATTAAATCCTAATATTTGGTGAACCCATTTCAAAATCAGGGGAAAGGAATGGGGGTCATCATCCAAGAATTGCTACGGTGAGCTACAGCCAATACAAGGATCAACGTATCCGGCAGGATTGCCTGAAGCCCAAGGTGTTTTGAACAAAGTTCTAGGAAGTATGCAAAAACCAGTTTTCTTGCTGGATATCGCAACGCTGTCACAGTTGAGAAAAGATGCTCACCCTGAATCTTACAGTGGAGGCTCGGGTGTAGATTGTAGTCATTGGTGTGTTCCTGGACTGCCCGATACTTGGAACCAACTCCTATATGCAAGCTTTATTTAATTGACAAATTATCCCATTAATTTATACAGATTTGTTTTATAAACACTATATGTATCCTAGTGGTGATGGAATGTTAAAATTTGTCCTCTTTAAAGTTCAATGAATAATTTTTTATTTTCAATATTGATTGAGTGGTCTTCGCGTGTACTAGAAAAAAAGAGTGAAAATTAATAATTTTTTATCAACTTTGAAGACAATAATATCTATAGTTAATATATGATTTATGGGTTAATGTTGTTCTTGATGATAATTTCAAAATAAGCTTAAGATATGTCCAAATGAAGTTAAGATGATTCAAGCCGGAGTGTTTGAAATGAAAATTTAAAGTTAGAAATTGGGTGAAAAATTGACCCTTGCAGGTTTCTTAAAAATGGTGTTAGAAAAATGAACTCGACGATGTCATACCAAAATTCTTTGGCTCATGCAAGCCTGGTTTTGTACCACAAATTAGTTACTACTTACTAGCTACTGATGATTTTGGCAAGTTTTGTTCTTATTTGGCAATACATCTGCTACTCTATAGGAGCCAAATACACAAACATGAAATTTGTTTTAAGGAAACCTTGCTAACTACTTTATATTAATTTACTTATTATGCCAACCTATACTTAGCAAAAAGATAAAGAAGATCTTTGCATCACATGAACAACACTAAAACAAATCTTAATTATATACATATACATACATAATCAATGAAGAATCTAGTTTTCCTCACATATGTTGTTGACTTGATAAAGTCAAATTACTACTTTACCCTTTTTATATTTATTCTGTTAATAGTTTGTTAGGTAGTTAACCAGTTAGTTAGTTCTTGTTTGTATATAATTAGGGCTTGTATCATTTGGGGATAATCAATCAATGTATTTCGTTTTATCAATCTTTACATGGTATCATCCTAATTCGATTCTGAATTCGTTTCCGCGTTCGTTTCTTCATTCTTCGTTCAATTCATCAATCCAATTCGTGATTTCTTTGTTCAATTCAATCTGATACTCATCATGACTGATTCGATTCCGTCTTCTAACATGATCGATTCTTCCAATCCTCTGTTCTTACATCCTTCTGATCATCCTGGGATGCTTCTTGTTTCCAAACCGTTTGATGGCTTGGGATTTGGTGCGTGGAAACGTGCCATGGCAATTTCTCTATCTGCGAAGAACAAATTGGTGTTCGTCAATGGTGAATTTGCTTCTCCTACTGATTCTTCTCAAGTTCCTCTCTGGAATCGGTTTAATGACATGGTGATTTCTTGGATTTTAAACACATTATCTCCAGAAATAAGTGGCAGTGTTCTTTATGTTGCGTCTGCTCGACAATTATGGCTTGAACTTAACGATTGATATGGTCAAGACAATGGTGCCAAGTATTATCAGTTACAAAAGAGCCTAATTGATCTTGTTCAAGTTAATTCTGATGTTGCTTCTTATTTTACAAGACTCAAGACTGTTTGGGATGATTAATGTCAATTAACACTATTCCAATATGCACCTGTGGTACTGCTCATCTTCTGGCTAAGAGAGATGAAGATCAACGTCTTATGTAGTTCTTGATGGGTCTAAACCCCTGTTATGATACGGTTAGAGGTAATATTATTATGATAAAACTGTTACCTACTATTAATCAAGCTTATGCTCTTGTTGTTCAAGATGAGAAACAAAGGGAGATTCATTCTTTATCTCCCTTTCCTTCTGAATCTGCATCTATGAATGTTAATACTCATCCTTCTTTTGGGAATAATGATAACAAGAAGGTGCAAGTCTGTTCTAACTACAAGAAATCTGGACATCATGTCAGCAAATGTTACAGAATCATTGGCTTTCCCAAAGATTTCAAATTCACAAAGTCAAAGCGTGGAACTGCTAATAATGTGGAAATTGAATCCGACTTACCTTTTCAACTTTCAACAAATCCTTTTGCTAATAACACTTCTTATGAACTTCAAATAGTTCATCCTCTATCTCAGTCACACAATACAATGAGTTGATGAAACTATTGCAGCAACACAATTTAGCAAAAGATACTCAATCACATCCTACTTCTTCAATTCATGCTGCTAATTTTGCAGGTATTATGGCTTGTAATTCCACTAATGTTCATACAAAGTGATTATTGACACTGGAGCCAGTGATCACATGTGCAATGATCCAAACTTGTTTTCTAATCTTCACTATATTTCATCTACTTTTTTGATTGGTCTTCCTAATGGAACTGTTATATCAGTTCATCAAGTTGGAACTATTATACTTCATTCTAATCTGACTCTTCATAATGTTCTTTTTGTTCCTGAATTCAAGCATAACCTGCTTTCTGTTTCTAAACTGTGTCATGAAAATCAGGGCATTGTTTATTTTTCTAATAAAAACTGCTTGTCGCAGGTCCCATCAATGGAGAGGCCACTGGTTCTTGGTGATCTCCTAGTTGGGATCTACATTCTCAAAGCAAGCAATCATTCTTTCAATTGTTTCAACACTTCTTTTTTTTACCACTTCTACTTGTAATTTTACTGTTTCGAATACTATATGGCATCATAGGCTTGGGCATTTACCAACCTACAAAATGAAACAATCAGATGTCATTTCTAATAAAAATTTGTCGGTTCTTGATCATTGTTCAATTTGTCCTAAGGCTAGGGAACAATGTTTGCCTTTTCCCACTAGCACACGTTCCACTAATGCTATTTTTGATTTGTTGCATATTGATGTTTGGGGGCCATATAAAACATCCACTTATAACGGCTGTAAATATTTTATGACAATAGTGGATGATTTTAGTCGAACTTGTAAGTCTCGAATCTGGATCACTACAATTATGATATCAACCCAAACACGATGTTAGTGCGGAATTTTTACACAGTGGTGATTCAAGAACAATGATATGAAATAATATAGATATGATGAACACGATGTAATACTCTAAATGCACACGATTATATTAATAAACCGTCTAGTACATAAGATTACACAATCTGTATTGCTCTCTAGATGGTGGCTATGATTTTCGTTTAATGTGAACAGCCAACATAAACCCTATACATGTTATCTATATAGGGAAACCAAAACACTAGCCCAACCATAGCCCAAAGCCCACCGAGATCCATAAGGATCTCGGTTTACATACATAGCCCAATACGAAAACCCAATAAACATATAACTAAGTACAAACCATCAAATATGGACCCAACAATCTCCCCTTGGTTTGTAGCTTCGTTCTTGTTTATTTGACTTCAAACTAGTCTAACCGAAATCCATAGGGATTTCGGTATTACACCAATGTAATTCTTCAACTCGTCTTTGTTTATGTCACTTTAGTCTTGATCATGCCATGGCCTTTTGATATACGTCAGTTTAACCAAATTATGGCCCAACAATCTTGCCCTTAGACTGATGCTTTCAAGATCTTCAGAATCTTTACTAGAACATAGTCAGCAACTTCAGTGATCAGCAACTTCAGCATCTGCATCCAATAATCAATCATCTCCCGTTTTTTGACAGCATTATCCAATTTGAATCTCAGATACTTCATATGCTACCGTTGCAAGAAATCAGTCTTGAAAGAACAATCAACTTTGATAGAAAGATCAAACAAAATATTTTTGAAAACAATTAAACAAAACAAAATAAGACAGGCATATTTTTGTAATTTTTATGTTTTTCTGTTTTTTTCTTAATTTTCTTGAAAAGACTTGAAATGAGATCATACCAGCTAAACCACCTATAACACAATAACTGATATTAGGTTTCATGAGCTGAAAACTTCAAAACAATTCCTTAACACATTTGTTTCGACAAGAGTAATCAGGAAGTAAAAATAAAATAAATGAAATAAAACAAAACTAAAAACAAGAAATAAAAAAATATAATCACCCGTTCTTCTTGTAATTTAGGAAAAATTTGGGATCAAATTTCAGTTTTTTAATAAAAACGCCGCCTTTTATTAAAGATCCGAACATGGAATCATATTTTTTAAGGTGTTGTCACAAGGATTCATGTTCAGCGTTATTATGACATAAAGAGACAAGTTGATATCAGGTATAATGAACTTAGCATGATTTTCATTGCATCAGTGATATGAATTAGGTTCAGTTCGGCATAAAGCTTAGATGGACATCACTCATGGACCTGTGATGCCTCCTATCTCTTCTCAAAGCGTATTTGGCTTTCCCCAGATCACCCCAATTTGACTCCAACCCCCTAGTGCTTGATCAAAAGATTTTTATAGATAATCATATAGAATTTTTAAGCTTTAAGGTTGAACGCTGGACTTACAGGCCATCCGGACTTACAGGCCTTTCATTCGAGACATGATAGGATTTATTTTTGTGCCCCCATCTCTGTAGTTATAGTTTGACCCTTTAAGCTTTTGAAATACGAATTTTTATTTTTTGCTTCACAATAATCCCTATTTTTATTTTTTATTATATATTTTTCTCTCTTTTTGTTTTCCCTTTTTTTCAGCAAAAACTTAGAAACATAATATTTTTGGTGATCAAGAAACTAACGGGCTCGTGTATGACTGGGTAATTGCTTTTCTGCCTATCATTCGGAGAGATGTATATGGAGACATGCACATTTCTTCAAAATGACTCTCTACAGTAAGTTTAGCAAATTTAGTTTATATCACTTCAACTTTTACGCATCATGGAAAGCTACCATACAAATCAATGACTGTTGTAGAGCCTTTTAAGCTTAATAACTTCACCCGTTAGGCACACATAAACAATTTACCTATCATTTTCCAAATGTTGGATCAATTTTCATTTGAAAATATTTTGAAGCTTCTAAAAAGCTGTTAACTGAATAATGATATCACTTCCCAGAAGACACACAAGTTCAGAATTCAGTCACCCCGGTCACTTTAAGCCTTCAGGTAAATGGCTATCCATTGTAACCACAGGTGGTTAACCGGACCAAACATGCATGAAAACACATGTCCTTCCAGCTCAGAGTTACCGACCTAATTTTAAGTGAAAGAATACGAAACACAAAACACATTATAGTCTCTCCGAGTGCTTTCGGTCATTAGGTAAATGGCTATCCTGTGAATCTACATGTAGAACACCGGACCAACTATATACAGGTATATGTCCTTCAGACTTGAGCAATCGACATAATTTTAAGTGAGAGTGAAGTTTGAAAGAATAGATAAAACTTTTAATTTTATTTATTAAACACACACACACACACACTCTTTTTGAATTTTTTAAAATGTTCTCCCACTAAATTTGTGCAAAAATTTTAACCGAAAGGAAAACTTTTATGTACAAATTTAACCTCAATCGTCAAAACATAGTATTTAATAAAAACCTTTTATGAAGTGTGATAGTCAGCCAACTGATGTACTATCATTTCTCATGCACGTTCAAGCCATTTTCTCATTTTTGGGAAACAAAATACACTATACTTGAAAAACTATACGTGAACATATTTTTGAATTTTTTTATAAAAAATTAAAATCTTTTTGACTGATCAATCTTTCATACCAAAGTGATACGGTTTCCTTTTATCTTCAAGACATCATCTTTCCATTTGTGAGAATCTCCCCTAGGAATAAGCTTGTTTTGAGATTCTGTATCCTTGCGATTTGAATGTCTGGAACAAACCTTTTAATATGCAATGTATTCCCTGATTTGTTCCTACACACTTAGAGAGCAGATTAAAAACGTTCTATCACCATAAAATCCCGTCCAGGCAACAAATGATCCATTTTAAGGTTTAAAGATTTTAAAACAGTGGATATTTGCCCTGTCATGTGCCTAGAACAACCCATTTAATAAACAATGAATTTTTGGTTGTTCCTACACGCATAGCGGGATCAGTTGGACGTAGGAACCAAGTCATAAATGTCTTGGGGTTCCCTTGAGCATCAACATATGTGACCTCTTGCCAACTCATATCTTTCCCATTTTTAATAGAATCATTTGTTAATACAGATTCTGTTTGCTGAGTTTTAAGTTTCCAAATCTGTCTTGGTTTAGTGAAATTTGATATAACAGACTTTGGAGTGGAGCAATTCGAATTCGAATTCTTAAAACTTTCCACACTCTTTGATTTCTGAAAATTTATTTTTCTTTTAATAGTTTCTAAATCATTTGAGTGCAGACCTGTCATATTAATTTTGAATCCTTGAGTATCTAAGACCCGTTGTACAGATACTCGTGGTTTTCTAAAATAAGCATTTTGGTTAACCACTAGATTCGGTTGAAACTTGTTACCTTTCACCTGAGGAGCTTGCCTATTAATAGCACGGTAGTAACACTCGTTTGCCAAATGCCCGCTGTTCCCGCAGACGAAGCATGCCTTCATCCTTCTTCTAATTTCAACGTAAGCACTAGCCTCATTTTGGAATTCCTTCTTATGAAAGATTTTTCCATTCTTCCTGCCCCTTAGCGCAACCTTCTGATTTTACTTGTAATAGGGAACTTATAGACGATGAAGATAATTTCTGGCTATATGTCCTGGTGTGCCACAGTGGTAACATGTTTGCCTCTTAATATAAATATCACCCACTGATTTATCAACACATGGAGATCCGGAGGATCTATGAGGACAAGACTGCCCTTGTTGTGCTGATTTCTATGTGCCTTCACTTTGTTGCCACAACTCTGTGTATTACTATCAGTACAATTTTGTGTTGCGGTGTCATCTGAGTTTGATGACACATTAGAATGAGATTCATTTTCACTAGCCTGAACCCCTTTAGTATCAGAGGCAACATCATTTACTATATCTACACATGAAGTAGAAGCATCAAAATTGTCTACACATTTTAAAACATACTTGATTTCTTCTAGGGATCCTGATCCAACAATTTCCGATTGAAGCTGTTTACCATACTTCATGTCTTTTATCTTTTCTTCCTGCTCTTTGGTAAGAGGAAGACTAGTATAGTTGTCATTGTATGGTGGGGGTACTTGACTATATCCTATACCCTCACCTTCGTTTTCTTTCCACGATAATTGATTTTCAATCATTGAATTGACTACTTTACTGGAACCCTCAAATTTTTTAAAATCTAGTTCAGGCCTTTCAAATTTACTAGTTAGATTCAGAATTTCTAACTTGGAGGCTTCCAGTTTAGCAGTTAGTTCAGCGATTTGTTGATTGACATCTAGGTAATGACACCTCTTTATACTAAAATCAGATTTGAGCTTAGAAATGTCTTTTTTCTGTGCTTCTATTTTGTCTAGAAAGCCCTTTTCATTTTTCTTAAGTTTAAAACTTTCTGATTTTATTCTCTCCATATCTCTAGTTAGGTTATCGAAATGGAGCTTATACATGTCTATTTTTTCACCACAATTTAGAGAACATGGTTGAAACCTTAGCTGAGATGAGTTTGCTACTTGTGAGGGAGCAGACTGATTAAGAGTAACTCCAAACATTGAGATGAGTTGAGGAGAATCTATTAAGTAGTTAAAAGGAATTGAACTGATTTTCCCGCCAAAATTTTTTGAAATAGTATGATCGCCAAAATTTTCAAGAAAGATGTCCCACTCAAAAGAAGCGTCTAGGAAAAATTTCGTTCAAGACAAAATTTTTCAATTTTTCCCGCCAAAACTTCACCGAAAATTACCCGAAAAAAATTTTATCGCCAAAATTTTCAAAAATGAATTTTTACATATAAGGAGTATTTAGGAAAAATTTCGTTCAAGAAAATTTTTCCCGCAAAAAAACTTTCTTTTTACTCGACCGAGAACTCTTTGTTGACCGAAAACGAACTTTTACCGAGAACTAAGTTTGGCCGAAAACAAGTAGCGTTGACCGAGAACGGTAGTGTTGACCGAGAACTCACAAAGGTTGACCGAAAACTCTAGTTTGACCGAAACCCAGCTGGCCGAAATCTCAGTTGACCGAGAACACTGTTTGTTGACCGAGAACTCCTTTTTGTTGACCGAGAATGATTAAAGTTGGCCGAGAACCCTCAAATCTGGCCGAGAACGCTCAAAAGTGGCGGAAAATCCTTTAATCTGGCCAAAAACTCTTATTCTGGGTAGAGAACAATGATTACTTGTTCAGCAAATTTAATCTTGGCCGAGAACTAGAGGATCTGCAGAATTTCAACTGTAACAAACTCCCGAGATTTACTGGATTTGATTTGTTTCCAAAATAAAATCAATCTTCCACCAAAATTAAACCTTCTTTTCTCTCTCCGATCAAAACTCGCCGGAAAAACCAATTAACGCCACCAAACAACAGAATTCTTGAATCCGTTGATATCACAATAACGAGCCTGAATTAGTCCAAGGCTCTGATACCAATTGTAAGTCTCGAATCTGGATAACTACAATTATGATATCAACCCGAACACGATGTTAATGCGGAATCCTAACACAGTGGTGATTCAAGAACAATGATACGAAATAATATATATATGATGAACACGATGTAATACTCCAAATGCACACGATTATATTAATAAACTGTTTGGTACATGAGATTACACAATCTGTATTGCTCTCTAGATGGTGGCTATGATTTTCGTTTAATGTGAACAACCAACATAAACCCTATACATGTTATATATATATAGGGAAACCAAAACACTAGCCCAACCATAGCCCAAAGCCCACCGAGATCCATAAGGATCTCGGTTTACATACATAGCTCAATACGAAAAGCCAATAAACATATAACTAAGTACAAACCATCAAATATGGACCCAACAGAACTACTTGGACCCATTTGCTCGTAACTAAAGGAAATGCATTTGCTGTTTTGCAATATTTCATTAAACTGGTTGAAACACAATTTAATGTCAAAGTAAAATGCATAAGATCAGATAATGCATTTGAATTGGGTAGTAGTACAGAACATGCTTCTTATCTAAGATCTAAAGGCATTGTTCATCAAACCATTTGCCCTCATGCTCATCAACAGAATGGGGTGGTTGAAAGAAAACATAAACACCTTTTGGAAACTTCAAGGGCTTTATTGTTTCAATTAAATATTCCTTTAAAATTCAGGGGAGATTGTGTTTTAACTGCTACTCATCTCATCAATCGGTATCCTACACCTTTACTTGATAACAAAACTCCTTTTGAAGTTTTAACACGAAAGCCTCCTTTATATTCACATCTTAAAGCCTTTGGATGTTTATGTTATGCTTCAACTGTTAAACAAGAAAGAGACAAGTTTCAACCTCGAGCTACACCTTGTTTATTCATTGGGGTACCCTATTGCAAAGATAGGTTACAAACTGTATAACCTAGTTACTCATACTACATTAGTCTCTAGAGATGTGGTATTTTTTGAACACTTGTTTCCTTCTTTACACAATCCTAACAATTCTTCATTTTTTCCTTCAATTCCAGTTGAACATTTCAATTCTTTCTTTGATGATTCACCTTCTCCAATTACGGATCCTCTTCCATCAGATTCTCCTCTCCCTAATCCTCCTCATCCGCCTTCTCCTCCTCCTGTTAGAAGGTCCACAAGATCCTCTTATCCTCTATCATATTTGCATGATTATGTATGTAATCATGTTCATACTTCTGATTCACATTTTCATTGTTTTCATACTATTACCAATGAATGTTTGGCCACTGCTTCGGCTAATTCTGTTAATCTCTCTAAATCAAGTCATGTTATTGCTCATCATCTTAATATTTTGCATGAGCCTACTTCATACAAACAGGCTGCACAATTTCCTGCTTGGCAGGAAGCTATGGATAAGGATTTACTGCTCTTCAAAATAATAACACTTGGTCTATAGTTGATCTTCCTCCTGGAAAGAAACCAATTAAGTGTAAATGGGTTTATAAGATAAAGTATCATGCTAACGGGACCATTGAAAGATGCAAGGTCTGTTTGGTTGTTAGGGGGACACTCAGAAACATGGCATTGATTATAATGAGACGTTTTCTCCAGTAGTTAAGATGACTACTATTCGATCTCTCATTGCCATTGCAACTAAATTGAAATGGCCACTATTTCAGCTTGATGTGAACAATGCTTTTCTCCACGGTGATTGTTAGTGAACAGAAATTTGACACTGTGGTTATGTTATCCTGGCATATGTTTTGGATCAGTTATCCTTAGCGTGTGTTCTAGATCCCGTCAGGATCAAGAATCCACAGTACTTATTATTTACTAACGGTTGTTCTCAAGTGTGGTCTTATATTTAGCAGGTATAACGGTTAGAAGACTCAGTCTATCCACTAAATTGCAGTCAAGAAGATATTGACGTGTCTGGATTAATTATCCTTATGAAGAGTTCCGGAGCTATGTCAGGATCATGGATCCTCGGTATTTGCTGCTATTAACGATTGTATCTTATATGAAGGCTGATATTTAATAAGTGTAACGGCTAGAAGACCTGGTCTACCACTTATTTCACAGCCTGAGTGATGGAGCACGTGGTCAAAGTGGCTGTTACGATTATATTGAAGACATGGCGGATTTTTAGGAATAATTAGTTAATTGTCTTTATTATTAATAACTCCATTGAGTTGTTATCTTATATATATAATTGAGATATGATCGATTAGGAGAACACATGTACTTACACACACACTAGAGCAGAACCATATATTCTCTCTACACTCTAGCTTACTTTGTAATCTCGATCATATACTCCACCGCACTTGTAACTGTAACATCCTACTTTCAGTTATTATTATAAAAATAAATTTTGTTATTTCATAGTGGGTCGTTATCGGTTTAGATAAATAGAATACGACTTGGGCCAGTGCTGGGTAAATGAATATGGGTTATGGACTTGGGTTAGGAAAGAAAGAAGGAAAGACCATGGGCTTAAGCCCATGATCCATAAATATATAAACCCTTAATATCCATTTAATTCTCATTCACACATATTCCATACACCACCCAAAACACGCACTTAATATTTCTCTCTAGTTCTTCCTTATCTCTATCCGAAATCAAGAAGGAAACCGAGCACCGATCCGAGGTAACGATAGTTTAATATTGTATGAGCTTAACCCGTTAGATAAAGTTGCGAAACAACGAGCCGAATCCGTTAAACCGTTTAAATCACGAGATCCGGGTGGAATCGGGTATAAACCGAACCTATGATGAGCTTAGGGATCACCCTAGCTCAGATCTGGATCGAACGGGGCGAAAAACGGTGAAAAACGAGTTAAGAATCGTTTTTTCCGGTGAGTTCGCGTTTTTCCGGCGGCTTTCCGGCAATGACGGCGCCGGAAAGGCGGCGCCGGAAAAGTAATACGAGGTTAAGGGTATGTCAGGGAATGTTCTGACATTCCCTGACCTAACCCTAGTTCGCTAACGGGAATTTAGCAAATTAAGGGTGATTCATTAAGTAGATTCGCTAAGGAAAGATAACGAACTAGCCTTAGTTCGTGTCCTGATTCGTTAAGTAGATTCGCTAAGGAAAGATAACGAACTAGCCTTAGTTCGTGTCCTGATTCGTTAAGGAAAAGATAACGAATTAAACCCCCCCCCCCCATTTCGTTATAGCCATTCGTTAAAGGAGATAACGAATTAGAAGGTCCAATTCGTTACTTGAACTGATTCGCTATGTGGACTGGTTCGTACAAGGAGGATTCGTCAGAGGTCCAGTTCGTTAGAGGGTTCAGTTCATTACAAATGACCAGTTCGCTAAGATAAGTCAATTCGTTAAAGACTGAATAACGAACTAGAAAGTTTAATAAAATGACAGAACAGTCACTGGACTTAGAAAAAGAATGAATTAATTACAATTCATCCCTTGAACTTTTAAGTAACATATTATTCAATGATTCAAAATGCTAATGGAAAATGTGTTAAGACAGTTAATGGAAATAAAATTTTTCATGACTCCTACCGGCATATACTGTTATACTGCTATGCCGTTTGGACTAAGAAATGCAGGGGCAACATACCAAAGACTAGTCAACATGATGTTCAAGGATCAGTTGGGCAAGACTATGGAAGTATACATAGACGATATGGTGGTAAAATCAAAGAAAGCTGAGGATCACCTAGAGACCTCGAGGAAGCATTCAATATCCTCGACCAATGTAACATGAAATTGAATCCATCAATATACCACTTTGGTGTTAAGGCTGGAAAGTTTCTGGGATATATGGTGACTAAAAGAGGAATTGAAGCAAGCCCCGAGCAAATTGAAGCCATCCTCAATTTGAAATCTTCTGCAAATGGAAAGGATGTCCAAAGGCTCACGGGAAGAATAGCTGCTCTTAATAGGTTCATCTCAAGATCCCCCGAGAAGTGAAAGGACTTCTATGACATCCTTAGGAAGAATAAGAAGTTTGAATGGACGGAAAAGCATGAGGTTGCGCTTACAGCCTTGAAGGATTACCTATCCTCAGCTCCAGCTCTAATGAAGCCTGTGGATGGAGAATCCTTATATCTGTATTTAGCTGTCTCAGGAAACGCAGTAAGTTCCGTCTTGGTAAAGGATCATGAAGGTGAACAATATCCCGTTTATTATGTAAATAAAAGTCTTCTAGATGCAGAATCCAGGTATTCTCATTTAGAAAAATTAATTCTTGCACTTATTATGGATTCTACTAAATTAAGACATTATTTTGAAACTCATACTATTATTTTAAGACCTAATTATCCTGTTAAGAATGTCCTTAAAAAGCCAGAGTTGTCAGGTAGAATGGCCAAGTGGGCTGTGAAACTGAGTGCATATGATATTCAGTAGTGACATGCAAAATGAAGCTGATCTAGAAGTCCAACAACTTGAAGAAACCAAGGATCCTTGGATCCTCTTCACAGATGGAGCATCCAATGTAAGAGGAACAGGTTTGGGCATACTACTAAAATCGCCACAGGGGGGACATAATACCCCAGTCCATTGCATATGCATTCCAAGCCACCAACAATGAGGCAGAATACGAAGCACTTATCGCAGGTTTACTCTTAGCTAAACAGATGAGGATCAGGTATCTTCAAGTTTATATAGACTCTTTACTTATAACTAACCACTTTAACGGTTCTTATACTGTGAAAGGTGAGAATACGGTCAAATATTTAGAAATTGTGAAGGAATTGGCAAAATCCTTCGAATTGTTTAGTATAATACAGGTACCAAGGGAAGAGAATGCTGGGGCAGATGCCTTAGCAAACTTAGCATCATCGTTGAAGATCCCGGATGATGTAAAGATACCCATCATTCATATATTGTCTCCGACAATTGGAGAACAAGAATCCGTGAAGATAACAGTGGATTGCATAGGAGAACATACGGATCCTCCATCCTCTTCAAAAGTAGGATCTTGGATCCTTCCAATCAAAAAATTCCTACAAGATGGAGAGATCCCTACAGGGGAAAATCCTAAAGCTTTCAGATTAAAGGTATCATAATTCATTATTTTACAAGATATTGTGTATAGAAAATCTCTTGCAGGTCCCTATCTGAGATGCATTGAGGATCCTGAAATACAAGAGGTACTTCAAGACTTCCACGAAGGCGATTGCGGCAACCACACAGGGGGAAGAGCATTATTCTCCAGGATACTTAGGACTGGATACTTCTGGCCAACAATGAAGAAGGATGTTATGGAATACTCAAAGAAGTGTGATGCTTGCCAAAGGCATGGAAACATTCTTCACCAACCAGCAGAACCTATGTATCCTATATCCTCTTCATGGCTTTTCATGAAATGGGGAATGGATATTGTAGGCAAGCTACCAAAGGCACCGGGCAGAAAGGTCTTTATGCTTGCTATGACAGACTACTTCTCTAAATGGATTGAAGCAGAAGCATTCGTGCAAGTCCGATAAAGGGAAGTTATATCCTTTATTAAACGAAATATTATTACTAGATTTGGTATCCCTTCAGAAATTATTTTGACAATGGTTCCCAGTTTATCGGGAAAAGAACCACTAACTTTTGTGACAGTTGGGGCATCAAGATGATTACTTCCACACCGGTACATCCTCAAGCTAATGGTCAAGTAGAGTCTAGCAACAAGATAATCATCAACAACTTAAAGAAGAAGCTATGATCCAAGAAAGGAAACTGGGCTGAAGAGCTACCTCATGTCCTTTGGGCTGACATGACAACACCCAAGAATGCAACAGGCCAGACACCCTTCTCATTGGTGTTTGGATCAGAAGCAGTAGTCCCTACAGAAATGGTGGTCCCTACAGCCAGAACAAGCATCCGTGATCCTGAGGCCAATGAAAAAATCCTTCTTGAAGACTTGGATACCGTTGAAGAACTTAGAGACCTAGCCAATATCAGAATGGCAGCATATCAACAAAGGGTAGCTGGGGCATACAACAAAAATATAAGGCTCAGAAGATTTCAAGAAGGAGATCTAGTCTTGAGGAAAGCCTTCCAAAACACAACTAATCCAGCAGATGGAAAGCTAGCACCCAAATGGGAAGGCCCCTACTTGATCGAGTCAGAAGCTGGAAAGGGGGCATATCACTTGCTAACTATGGAAGGCAACAGGTTACCCAGATCATGGAAACCTATGCATCTCAAAAAGTATTTTTTATAGTCAGGATCTAGTATCATTCGAAAATCAAGCATCCATCTAGGATCAAGGATCCTAAAATTGGTAATATCTATCTGATCACTTATTCATTTCATATTCTTGTTATTTTAAGGATAATGTATTCTTAACATTTATCTTTTCCAAGTTTTTAAGTAACAATGCAGATTTCAATAAGAGGTTCAATGTCTAAGAGGTTGGCCACCTCTCCCTCACGCTTAAGGTACATCGCTATTTTCCTTGGCCTAGCCCACGATTGGGTATGACCCCCGATGGTCATACCCTCCAACGTTTAAAGGTTTTCACCTTTCTTATAAATTAGAGTTTCTACACTCTCGCCTGGAGCGCACTCTATCCAACGTATAGTCCGGGGCAGCAAGACCAATACACGCTTAGTGGCTGACAATTTCGTTGCTTTCGGCTATATGGAGGATCCTACGATTTATGGTAGACGTACCATACCACCGGTTTATAACGTTTTCACGTTATCTCAAGACAAAGGTTTCTAACATTTTCATGTTAGCTAAGGTTTATAACGTTTTCACGTTATCTCACATTTGGGCTAAATCCCGGTTTGGGCGAGTCCCCAGTTAACATCCGTATTTGGGCTTTTCCCCAGATTACACGGGCTTGTCCCCAGATTACACGGGCTTGTCCCCAGTTGCATGGGCTTGTCCCCAGTTTATTTTATGGGCTTGTCCCCGGTTTATTGGGTTTAATCCCAAATAATATCATAAGTTATTTGCATCAGGTATCATAAATTAGATTCTGAGGATCACCGAAGGATCAATACTTATGGATTCAAAATCCTTTAATTCAGTTTTATAAGGATTGCAAAAGGATCAATACTTATGGCAACTTAGGTCTAACAAGACCTTACGGTATGATTTCTGTTTATCGGTTTACACTTATTTGATTTCAGTTTATATCTTCATAGATGTAAGGATTCATTATTCTCAATCTATTTTTATAAGGATTTAATATCATGGTTTATTTTTGCAAGGATATTTTATCCTAAAAACCTTTTACTAAAGAATATTTCACAAAACTTTCAACAAGTCTAAAGCTATATCAGACAAACATTCAAAATAACAGACAATCAACAGATAGTTAAAAGATACTATTTATTAAACTTACTTGCAATTATCAAAAATCTTAACCCGGATTTCACTATTCATAAAAATGGATCATCCACCCGGGTTAATCAGGTGTTACTAGTTGTTCATGATTTGCAGGGAGAAGGATATACAGCCGGAAGGGAAGTTCCCAAGGAAACTCCATTGATATATGACAATTATATCCAACTTGTAAAATCTCATATGTTTTTGCAGGAAGTTTGAATTCAAAGCAAAAATGACAGCTGTGATCTTATCACAACCGCCATTTTGGGGCAATTGTTAGTGCACAGAAATTTGACACTGTGGATATGTTATCCTGGCATATGTTTTGGATCAATTATCCTTAGCGTGTGTTCTAGATCCCGTCAGGATCAAGGATCCTCAGTACTTATTATTTACTAACGGTTGTTCTCAAGTGTGGTCATATATTTAGCAGGTATAACGGTTAGAAGATTCAGTCTATCCACTAAATTGCAGTCAGGAAGATATTGACGTGTCTGGATTAATTATCCTTCTGAAGAGTTCCAGAGCTATGTCAGGATCATGGATCCTCGGTATTTGCTGCTATTAACGGTTGTATCTTATATGAAGGATGATATTTAATAAGTGTAACGGCTAGAAGACCTGGTCTACCACCTATTTCGTAGCCTGAGTGATGGAGCACGTGGTCAAAGTGGCTGTTACGATTATATTGAAGACATGGCAGATTTTTAGGAATTATTAGTTAATAGTCTTTATTATTAATAACTCCATTGAGTTATTATCTCATATATATAATTGAGATATGATCGATTAGGAGAACACATGTACTTACACACACACTAGAGCAGAATCATATATTCTCTCTACACTCTAGCTTACTTTGTAATCTCGATCATATACTCCACCGCACTTGTAACCATCTTTTATTTATCAATATAATTGACGGTGATAGTTTCACCGTCCGAGGGTTTTTTGTGCCGGAGACCACGATAATCACATACTCATCGACCAAAGGTTACCTTGTTGATCATTGACTAAAGTAATTCGACCAAAGATTATCTTATTAATCCTTGACCGGAGTTATTTTACCAACGATTACCTCGATAAGTTTTGACCGAGGTAAGACTATCGTGATTAAGGGCTTTTTCCCTCGTGATCAAACCATTGTGTTCACCGATATCACGCTTATACACTTGTTACTATCAAGTTATCACCTTACCTCACATAACAGATTTGGATACTTGATCCTTAGCTGATTTTTGTCCAAAACAGTGATTTAGATGAGGAAATTTATATGTCTCCTCCTCCTGGTATGTCTTTACCATCTAATCAAGTTCTTAAACTTCAAAAATCACTATATGGATTAAAACAAGCCTCTAGGCAATGGTATGGAAGGCTTTCAACTGTCTTAAAATCCAAAGGTTATATGCGTTTTGCCAATGATTATTCTTTATTTACCAAGTCTATGGGATCTTCCACTGTTCATGCAGCAGTATATGTGGATGATATTTTGGTAACAGGAAATAATCCTGAGGAGATCACTACTCTTAAAGCTTTTCTACATGATGTTTTTCAAATAAAAGATTTGGGTTCTTTGAATTATTTTCTTGGCTTGGAGGTTCATACTCATCCCAATGGGCTTATATTGTCACAAAGAAAATTTGCCAATGACTTACTAGCTGAGTTTGATTCATCAAACCTGGCTATTCAAAATTCTCCTCTACCTTCTCATTTACAATTGAGGTTAAAAGATGGTGATTCTTTTCCTGATCCTTTGAAATACAGACAACTTATAGGAAAATTGAATTATCTCACACATACAAGGCCAGATCTTTCATTTGCAGTTCAGTTTTTGAGCCAATTTATGCAAGATCCTCGTTTTCCTCACTGGTCTGCAGCCTTACACACATTGTCATATGTCAAGGGAAAAATTACACAAGGGTTATTTTTTAATAACTCAAATTCTTTTGATCTTCAAGCTTACTGTGATTCTGACTGGGCTTCTTGTCCTAACACTAGAAGATCTGTTAGCGGGTATTTTGTTACTCTTGGAGGTTCCCCAATTTCATGGAAATTGAAAAAACAACCCACTGTGGCATTGAGTTCAGCTGAAGCTGAATATCAATCAATGCGACGAGTTACTGCTGAATTGGCGTGGTTAACTCGGTTACTACACGAGTTATAGGTTCTGGATGTTACTCCTATTCCCTTAAAATGTGATAATCAAGCTGCGATTTTTATTGCTAATAATCCCGTGTTCCACGAACGAACGAAACATATAGAGCTTGATTGTCATTTTGTTCGTGAGAAACTTCAAGATGGTCTTATTTCTTTGACGTATACTCGAACATCCGATCAAATTGCTGATATTTTTACGAAAAGCTTATCTGTTCCACAGCATCGAAAAATTTTGTCCAAGTTGGGTGTTGTTATACCACCAACTTGAGGGGAGATGTTGACCTGATAAAGTCAAATTACTACTTTACCCTTTTCATATTTATTCTATTAATAGTTTGTTAGGTAGTTAACCAGTTAGTTAGTTCTTGTTTGTATATAATTTTTTGTTTTTTTTTGGCTTGTATGCATGCGTGTATATTTATGATGTTTTTTTGGTGATCATAACGATTTGGCATTTTCTTTTTAGTTTATACGATTGTTTGATACATGATTAGTCGTTTTCTATATATTTTTGGTTTCTTCTTACTACCTCATCAACGCATTATGCGCGCATAATGTGTCCAATTTAAAACCAAGGCATTAATGCAACTTGTCTTGGGCTACTGGTTGGTTTAGGTTATTAGGTCATAACTAGTTATTTTCATGTTTAAAACATGTTTATGATCAATCAATTGTACACTTTTGGGTCTCAATAGGTCTTGAAATGTGTTAGTGAATATTGTTTTTTAGGTTATGGAGAGTAATGTTAGGTGTAACACCCTTGGCAAACACAACATCGTCCCACTCTTAGGTTATCCCACATCGACCGTGGACAAGAGAGATCCTTGGTTCATAAGTAATGTCCTGCCTCTTAACATCACCAACGCGTTTTGGGCTTAATTGGCTATGGAGCACATGAAAACTCCACGGTTAAGCGTGCTTAGGTGGAAGTAGTACTAGGATGGATGACCTCCTGGGAAGTCTCTATCTGGGCAACCAAAAACAAATCCGTGAGCTCTTCGTGGGCAGATCGGACAATATTGGTGGTGCGAGGGGCCGGGGTGTTACAGGTGGTATCAGATCCACTCTTGTGCCGTTCGGGATGATGGGACATTCCTCATCGAGGACGATGAGTCCAAAGGGGGGTTGTTTGTAACACCCTTGGCAAACACAACATCGTCCCACTCTTAGGCTATCCCACATCGGCCGTGGACAAGAGAGATCCTTGGTTCATAAGTAATGTCCTGCCTCTTAACATCACCAATGCGTTTTGGGCTTAGTTGGCTGTGGAGCACATGAAAACTCCACGGTTAAGCGTGCTTAGGTGGAAGTAGTACTAGGATGGGTGACCTCCTGGGAAGTCTCTATCTGGGCAACCAAAAACAAATCCGTGAGCTCTTCGTGGGCAGAGCGGACAATATTGATGGTGCGAGGGGCCGGGGTGTTACATTAGGTTTTAACAACTTATTATTATTATTATTATTATTATTATTATTATTATTATTATTATTATTATATTATTAAAAGAGAAGTTTGACGACGAAATCACGAGATTGATCCACGTGGCCTTATGTAGTTAGTCGACCTTTTTTTTTATCTTTTGTCTTTTAATTGTTTTTTGTTTTGAATTTGCGTCAGTTCGCTGTCGTAAAACGTGAGTTTTTTTTACTGTTAATACCGTCAAATAATTCCGGCTGAATTTGCGTCAGCTCGTGGTCGCAACGTGATTTTTTTCCAGGCGAGATTTTTTTGTCCGCCGATTCCAGGCGATTCGCGTTAGTTCTTGGCTGCAACGCGCATTTATTTTTGGCTTTCGCCGTGTTTTTTTACTTAAGTATTTTAATTTGTTGTATTTTTGATGTGCTTATTACCTTAACTTCGATGCCGTAAACTGATACCGACCGAACACGTTTCGGTAGATCACCACAACACGTAGTTTTCTTTGTACAATTTAGTGTCGACAACGTCGATACCGACCAAATTCGCGTCAGTTTGCGAACACAACAAGCGATTCTTTTACCGGTTTTTTTGTCCGTTAATTTCAGAATCAACGAATTCGTATTAGTTCGCAACTGATACGAACATGTTTTTTTTGTTTACCACATTTTTTATATCTTAAATATGTTAAATTGTTGTGTTTAGACGTAGATGACTTTATGTTTTGCTTTACTTTTAGCGCCATAACCAAACACCAACCGAAGTGTTGTCGATTTGCCAGCACAACTGCACAATGCACGGTTTTTGTTATTTTAATTTTTTTGTATTTGGGCATTAACAAAGTTTTTTATGTTTATTTTCAGTTTCATAACCCGACACTAATCGAATTAATCTAAACTCGCAGCCGTACCACACGGTTTGATAAGTTTTACGACTGTTAACAACATCAGCCCGGCGCAACGCGCCAGGAATCTACCTAGTTTTGTATTAAATTACATGCATCTGATGTAAGTCACATTAGATCGATCATAACAAATCTTTTTGTGTTGAATTATAATTTTTTTTTGAAAGGCCAATAATATTAAAGAAGGAAAAAGGGCTACTTACAAGGCGTGAGAAACCCAATAGCGTAAAAGAAAAGAAAAATAAATTTTACAAGAAGAAACATATAACAAACTATAATGAGAGATTCACAAAACTAAACTTGCATCATTATTTGATGATTAATACATTAATGGGCCTTAATCGTTCTTGTAATGTGTTAATGATTTGTTTTAGGTTATGTTAAGTCAGATTGAATAATAATGTCATTTTCAGACACTACATATTAAATACAAATATTTTCGTATTTCATTACTTTTCTGTATATTAATCACATATAAAAAAAGTATTATCAGCAAATTAAGTCACGTGTGCATATCATGACGACCACATATCTGGATTCACATGCCCATAGTGTACTAAGTTACTAACTGTTTTGGACAAAAATCACTCAAGGATAATGTATCCAAATTCGTTATGTGAGGTTTAGTGCTAGATTGATAATAACGATTATGAAACAGTTGCAAACACAAACACAAGGATTTGTTACGAGGAAAAGCCCTTGATCTTGGTCGGATCGCCGGCACAAAAACCCCGGGTGATGACAATTGTCTATCACCACTTTATTAATATCAAAAATGAGGATACAAGGTTTGGAGAATATGATCAGTATTACAAGAAAGCTATGTGTGTGTGTGTATTGCTGTTGTATTCGCAGTGGGTTATGTGTGTCTTTCCTAGCTGATCATAGCCTCTATATATACATGAAATACAATAAGTAAACTCCTATTTTTTAGCCACTAATCAAGCCATTCCTTCCATTTCTTCATTGTAATTGTTTCCTTAATTATCCACGCGGTTTGTTGACTTGATTGCGAGATTATAGGTTGGAATTGGTAACTAGCCGTTATACCTGCCCAAAATATCAAGATAACAAGGGAAAATCATTAATAAATAATAAGTACCGAGGATCATTGATCCTGACAGGATCTGCAACATATTCTAAGGATAATTGATCCATATTGTATGTCAGGATAACATATCCACAGTGTCAAATTTCTGTGCACTAACACTAACTATACTAGTAACTATACTAGGTTAGAGCCCGTGTTCCACACAAATGAAAAATATAAATAAAATAAAAAAAAACTATTATATATAATACTTAAATTTAGTTATTTCATATAATAATTTTTATTTTAATAAGTTTTTTTTTTAATATATTATGCCCTATAATTTTAAGTTGAAAACCAAACGTTGGTGTTTGATTTATTTAAAAAATAAAACATTCATACCGATATTATTATATTAAATATTGGGTGTATAAAAATGATATTTATAACAAATGTTGTCACAAGTTTATAACTAAATTTACAAAGACAAAGGTTTGGTTGTAAAATAAAATACATAAAAATATATTATATATTAAAATAAAAATAGAGAGATGATGAACAATCTTAAATGGTTGTGTTAAAGAGATATAAGAAGACAATGTGATATTGTGAATTATGAAAATGTTAACAATTAAATATAATTTTAGTTTTATAATTGATGAGAATTACATTTATATATGTTAAGTAAATAAATCTAACATAATTACCACTTTAGTGGAGTTGATAGCACCTTTGGTATGATAATAAGGTCATGGGTTCAAAACCCGTATCACACAATAAATCAATTTTCAAAATTTTATAAAGCTTTACGGGTCATGGGTCATGATAAGGAAATAGTGAGATGACACCTACTTGGCATCCTATGTAGAGTGTTTAGTTAAATGCCATGTGGACAACTTGTCTTGCTTTAATAGTTAAGTTAGATTAGATTTTCCACAACAATGCACCCCGTAAAATGTGACTTACGCATTATCATGCGCCAAGAGACTGACCCGTTACAACGCATATTTCCGACCTCGATTTCACTCGAAAATATTGGTAACAAAGGATCATTTCTTGATCAACATACACGTACGAGGATTCCAAGATCGCCTTCGTTGGATTTTAATTCTGATACCACCAGCTCAAATATTTTAATAACAATCAAATTAACAAAGAGGGCATGACGCATTTGAGAATATGATGGCTTTTATAGAGGAATGAGACACAACATAGTTATGGGAGGAGGCGAGGAGCGCAAGGCCGGTTTCAGCAATATGATGGTGTCGTCATTCCGTTGTTCTATTTTTCTTCGAAGTGTCTGGTAGAGAACGTGACAGATGCCATGAGATTTTAGGTAAGGTATGAGGACTTGGTATCCGTCCTTGTTGTCGGGGGAAAGTGAGAACACGGATATTAGATGCATTTTTCAACAAAAAGTTTTGACTTGGGGTAAAAGTTTTGCAACATACCATTTGTATTTGATGGGATATAACCATACGTACGTAGTATTTGAGGCTCTTATTAATCCGTAAAAAAGATAATTTGTGGCCCTCACTAATACAACATGAATCCCAATGAAAAAGGAATTAGACATTTGTTTTGAAATAATGCATATACTAGGTTAGAGTTCGTGTTACACACGATTGAAAATATAAAGCAATTACATAAGAATTTATAAAAGAAGATACTTAATTTTTTTCAAAAACACATGTCATAGTTTCAAATTCATAATATTCCGACTAGTATTTAATATACTAACACTTATTTAATATAATAATACAAAATGACAATATGGTCCAATTACAAGTAAACTGATAATCTACAACATTTGCCTCCTTTATCCAAACAATATAAATTTTGAAATGAATGATCAACTTTGTTTCGTGAATCTCTTGGATCTGCTTGGCTGGTACAAATTCGAATTACTTCTAATAAAGGTCAAAATGGGATATATATATATATATATATATATATATATATTGTAAGTTAGTAAATTACCATATTGAAAAAAATATGCTTTTTAATTAAAAAGTCTAACTTTTGACTTTAAAATGTCACATTTGACTTCAAAACGTCAACATAATGCATTTTTTAAAATAAAAAATATGTCCACTGTTTTTTCTTTTGCTTGAAGCAAACTTAAAATGAGCTGTAAACCGTTGACATTTATTTTGAAAGTACTTACACTGCTTGAAAGCTTGAGCAGGACGAGTTCACAACAAATAAATCTCCTTCCTTTTGAGTACCCTGATTAAAAGAATATTAACAAATATTGATTTCTCATGTAAAATTGTAAATATTGATTCCGTGTAGCATTTAACTTTAAATAAAAACTTAGCAAACAATTTTAATCAAGTACATGTATGCTTACGCTAAAACTTTTTCAGTGTGTGCAACATTTCTAAAATCAAGAGAAACAATGTAAACATCCATTATATTATCATTTAAATTAAAAAAATTAAATATATATATGTATATTTAACTTTCCGTAAAGTCTAGTTGATTTACCATTTAATTAAGAAACATGTTAACTAAGTAGACAATCATAGTCTAATATATTTGTTTCTTGATTTGTGGATTTCAAATTTAAAAATATATATTTAACTTTCCATAATATTTTTTTTCTTGTTTAATAACTATCAAAAATGACAAACTATTGACAAAATACAACGACCAATACAGGATGCCTTTAATGAGCATTTAGTTCTCATAAGATGCATAATTGATGCATATGATAAATAATAGTCTGTCATAGTTCTATGTTAACATACTTAAACTTAAACCTTCATTTATGTGTTTTGCCCTCCTTTATGCGTTTTGACCTTTGTTAATGCGTTTTGGCGCCCGTTTATGTGTTTTGACCTCCTTTATGCGTTTTAACCTCCGTTTATGCCTTTTGACCTCCTTTATGGGGTTTGACCTTCGTTTAAGCGTTTGACCTCCGTTTATGCGTTTTGACCTCCTTTATGAGATTTCACTTCCGTTTATGCGTTTTGACGTCCATCTATGCGTTCTGATGTTCGTTTATACGTTTCAATATCCTTTATGCGTTTTGACCTCCGTTTATGCGTTTTGCCTTCTTTGTGATTTTGACCTTTGTTTATGCGTTTTGACGTATGTTATGTGTTTTGACGTTCGTTTATACGTTTTGACGTCCTTTTATGTGTTTTGACGTCCGTTTATGCCTTTGGCCCTCTTTATGAGTTTCGACATTCGTTTATGCGTTTTGACCTTCGTTTATGCATTTTGGCCTCCTTTATGGTTTTTGACCTTCGTTTATGCGTTTTGACATCTTTTTATGCTTTTTGACCTTCATTTATGCATTTTGATATCCGTTTATGTGTTTTGAACTCCTTTATGCGTTTTGACGTCCGTTTATGCGATTTGATGTTCGTTTATACGTTTTGACCTCCTTTATGAAATTTGACCTCAGTTTATGCGTTTTGAACTCCTTTATGCGTTTTTGAACTCCGTTTATGCGTTTTGAACTCCTGTATGCGTTTTGACCTCTGTTTATGCGTTTTGACCTCCATTTATGCGTTTTGAATCCGTTTATCTGTTTTGACATTAGTTTATGCGTGTTGACCTCCATTTATGCCTTTTGACCTCCGTTTATGTGATTTGACGTCCGTTTATGCGTTTTGTTCTAAATAATTTCGACATAATTAAAAATTTTAAACAATTGGTTAATTAGTAAACTTCAAAAAAATGGAAATATTTTTTATTTTTTAAATGGTTTAATGCGGGTTTTATTTTAGGCATTCATATTGACATTTAGACATAATCAAATATAAAAAATGGAATGTTTCTTGAGATTTGATCAAATAATAAAAGTAATCGGGTTTTTGTATGTTTTGAATTCAATTTGGCATAATTAAAAAAATTAAACGGCTTTAGAGTGATTGGTATTTATGCATATTTACGCATAAATTAGGCAACGTGGTATTATATTTTAAGTAACAGTATAAAGAAAATTATAATGAGTATCTTCATTTGAAATTCAAATATAAATTGAAATCATTAATTGGTGTTTTGATGGAATTCGGTAATAAAGTTATAACCTATTATGAGATTCGAAACATTTAATGGGATGTATATAAATTACAAGTAACATTATAGAACCGTTATTTTGTATTGCAATTAAATTTTAACAAATAAAATTATATATGCATAATAATAATAACATCGATAAAAAAATATCATCATATTATAAACACACATTAGCATAAAGCTGCTAGTTCATAAGAAAACATAATACTTCATAAAAAGATTTTACCTTTGATATCCCTAGTACAACTAAAGAAACAACAAAACCATAATTATCATTCAACATTCATAACTGTCAACTTCATTTTAATGCTATTCAAATATATCAGCCAATATTAGTGCATGAGTGTTCCTGTTGTACTCGAGAAGATAGTGAAAACCGATTTGGAGGCCATTTAAACGAACAAACTCTACCCAATCATGAACTCTAAACTTTTTACAACCACCATTGTGTCCAATACTGATTTTAGTAGAGACAGCTACACCAATGGGGTTCATTAACACCAAATCCGTTTGAACATCCAATCCATTATCATGTTCAAATTGAACGGGTATACGCTAAAATATATATATAATAAATAGTTTTAATTATTAGTCTACATAATTAAATATGGTAAAAATGAATTATAAACAATGTTTATAATGTGAATAGAACTTACCAAACGATCTCGAAGAACAAATTCAACATAATTGTTATTAACATGGTCGTCAACAATGTTAACAACATCCATATCTAGGTCAACAACATCAAAGCTATCATCAATAAAAATTAAATACATCCACATATTATACGATGATTTTCGTTTTTAAGATTCTAACAAAAGAAAAGGATAGAATAGATTAACCCTTAATTGAGCAAATTAGAAACAATAAAGTGCAAAGAAAATAAAATGAAAAAATATAATAATACATGAGAATGGAACATTAGGGTAGAAGGATTATTTTACCGGTAAAAGAGAAGATAATCGTCGGGGGAACTGGGTAACCGGCTAGAGAGAGAAGAAAAGAAAAATGTATATTAGGGTTTTTAATGTTAAGGTTTATATAATATGAAGGAATGAATTGACAATTAGTAAGACAGGAAACATGTGACATGACATCTAGTTGGCATCTATGTTGAGGCCCTAGAATAATATCATGTGAAAATTGTTGTTTGCTTTAATAGTATAGTAAGATTATTGACCAAAGACTTGGAAGCTCTTATTAATGGAAGGTTAAGCATGTTGTCACACCCCGAAAATCTTAATTTAAACAGCGGAATACTTTGACCAAGTCTTTCGGGTGGTGACAGACACCGTCTTAGCCAATCACAATTAACAATTGATTTCAAACGAAAGTTGAACTTTATTTGACCATCAGAATTATTACACGTGTCATATTACACGATTTTTATTCAAATTACAAGTTCAACATAAAGTTAACATGTTTCATTCAAACACACGTCACTATTTTCCCGCTGTCTTCGCGAAGCTTCCATGCTTCATTTAATTACCTGAAGAGCATATTAAAATAATATTTGGGTCAACACGAATGTTGGTGAGTTATTCTCGAGAAAACTTATCATATAAATATAGAAAATTTATATATAAACAACACATGAATATAATAGTGTACGGCCATTATACTCCCAACAATACCGATCTTAACACGGTACAACACAATAACGAAACCCGCATTTTTACCTTTAAGCACAAAAAGCGTTAGTTGTAAACTAGCTAAGAGTATAACGTGTGTATGACTACCAATTTGATAACTCGAAACGTACCATACTCGAAATATTCCCATTTTTAACCCAACGCGAATGGAAGTGGGGGCGTCACCCCGATAGATCTACCAACATTTCTGTGCCCTTAACTCGGTTAACAGTTATTTAACCAAACTGATTCATCCCACAATAACGACAATTTGTAAAGTATAATGCGCTTTCAAAACATATATATATAAATACGAATATAGATATACAATATGCTTTTCTAAGGAAGAACTCACCTTTGAATCCGATGTTCGTATAATGCTCGTGCCCTATAATAGTACACGTTCGTTAATTTTAAGTTCGGGTTTGACAAAAAATGGTTAACTAAATACATGTTTGACCAATATATATATATATATATATATATATATATATATATATATTCTTATTCTAAAAATCCATACAAGCACACAACACATAAAGTTTACTACTTATAATTCATACTTAAAAATATAAATAAGTAGTAGTCAACTAATAATTGTTTTATTTAATAATTTAAATTAATTATTAAAATTTATAAAAATTATTACCTTTAGTTGCTGGAGTGTTTTGAAAAATTTAAATTATTATTTTATTTAGAATTTTGACTCTATTATAATCGGTTTTGTCGGTTTTGCCGGTTTCGTCGGTTTTGAGCTTAAAAACGAGCCGGTTGTTATTTTGTGAAAACTTTTAGTTTTAAATTACCTAAAACACTTATTATATAGTTTTTAGTCAAGTTTTATTAGTCTTTCAATAAAAATGTTATGGTTTTTATTTTGTTGCCAATTTCTTAAAAAGCCAATTTTTGACGTTTTCGTGTCGGTTTTCGCGACACGAACCGGGTTGGTTTAAGCTTTGCTATTCTTGACTTTTCTTATACTTTAACTTATGTTAAATATAAGAATATTATGACTTTAGGAGCTGTTTTAATTCAGTTCCAAAAATTCATGTCGGTTCACTTTAAAAGTCCAACTTTCCGACCGTTAAAGTCACTGACAAGCTATTTACATCACAATGTCAAAACCAAACCATTTGGTACAACAAATATACATATAATAACAAGTAATATATTATCCTACCCATGTTTGATTATCTAGCATCAAGTATGCACACAAAACAATTCTTTTTCTAAACATACTCAAACCTTAACTTAAGTTTTCAACTACACAATGAACATGTTATTTCTATAGTCTACAAGGTGTTTATGTACCGAAATTTCCAGATGTTAATAACCCATATTAACCTCTTATTTCATCCCATTATCATCTTTTAAACAAACACATTCTTGATTCTTTAACAACAAAGTTTCTATTACTAGTAAGTAGCAAGTTTTAATAACCTTATTATCATACCAACAATCTTTACAATAGAGTTTACTAAAGTAATCCTAACCACAAGTCTTTAATCATCCACACAAGATTATGTTCACTTATCAAATCATCTTGCAAAACATTTTGTAAAATTTACAAAGTTTCTTTTATTAGTAAGTTTAATACAAACTCTTGTTTATCTAAGTTATCATGTTTCATGTATCCTAGTACTTCTAGTAGATTTTATTCTTTTCCATATGTCACATTCAATCACTTAGTTTGTCATTTTCAATCCATATAAAAATCAATACAAGACAAGTATGAGCTTTATGGTTAAAAATCAAATTTTTGTATTACTTGCATGTGTAAGTAACTTTTCAAACAATCAAATCTCTACACTTTTGTCAACCCTTTTCTAAGATCTTATTTACCTTTTCAAAACCATTATTATTATTACTTACAACTTTTTCAAGAAATCAAGTATGTGGGTTTTCAAAATTATCATTCTTTCTTTAACCATTTTACCATTTAACAAGCTTACAACTTCAATCCAACACCCAAATCAAAACCCACGGTTCTAATGGGTGTTTTTACCCATAATCTATTTCCAATCTTTTGACCATTTACACATTTACTTCCATTATTATGACAATACTTAACCCATTTGTTACACAAACTCAAGTAACATCAATCTGGACAATCTATACAAGCTAATGTGCAACCAAATCAAGTCCTATAATCAACAAACCCATCTTATACATTCATATACAAACTCACGGGTCACACACATGCATGCATACATCCACATTATACTTGTATGCACATTATCAAACATACCAAAATCAAGCTTTAAACATCAAATAGCAACTAATATACACAAATCTTGAAGTGGGTTACCTTAGATTTTCGGATTTAGTGCCCTAGGAGGTGATAATGTGGCCTTAAGTTAGTTTATGACTCATTCTTTAGCTTCCTAAACTCCTATTTTGTTTAAGCTTCCATCAAGAACTCTTAATCTTCAACAATGGTGTAAGGTGGTTTTTGAAATGGTGATGATGGTGAAGTGGTGGTGGTATCCAATTTTATAGAGAGAGAAAGAGGTATAGGGTTGGTGATTAGGATGGTATAGGGTTGTGAGTTGTATCATAGGGTTGTGTGTTGTCATAACACAATTCTCACAAGTAATCTTCAAGTAATCATTGCATATATATTATTAATATTATATTGCAAGTGGGTGGTTTTGTGGGAATTTGGCGGGCCGAGAGTGGGGTAAGGGAGTGGAAAAGTTGGTTTTAAAATAATAACATGTGGTATTATCTAGGTATTAAGGTTTAACGTATCTCGTATTTTATCTAGCCAACGACATCCGTTTCCAATAATTTTTGTCAGACTTTAAGCGAAATTAGATTACAGTCATTGTCTGCCTAAAAACATAATTTTCTGAGAAACTTGATGTCGGGTCCTTACGGTGTCCTCTACTGGCTTTCGGTTACTTATTTTCTAATTTTCGCGATTCGAACCTTCTAAAATTAAGTTTATATACTATCTCTAATATCCTAACATAAAATTTTATTTTTCGAGGTCATCTTGACACGTTTATGAATTTATCTGTTTCGAGACATTACCCGGTGTCAATCTGTACAGTGTCAGCTACACGACAAAAAACTTTTTCGGGTTCCATAGTTTAAAACTCAACTAAAATCAAAAACTTTAGCTAAAAATATTATTCCTATGTAATTATTTTACTAATTAACACGCGATTACGATTAAAATAATTACCAGATTAGTCTAGATTTTTTGGCGGTTGTCACACATGTGATGTTGAACTACCAGTCAAGGAGTGAAATGGTAAATGCATAATTGATTGGTGGAGGTGAAATATAGTATAGGCGTGTCCCGAAGCAAATATTCTTGACAAAAATAAAATAACATGGAAAAATTAAATAGAAACTTTGTTAGATTAGAGATTAATCAACAGACGATGTAATAATAGGCAAAGTTTATGCACATGTTATTGATATAACGAAATTCATTGAATGAACACACGAAGAAAAAACAGAATCCTAGATTACGATCTTATTGAATCAATCACTAAAACAAACAACTGATTTTGGGTTTATGATCACAAAAGAAAACTAAACGTAATTACAGAAAGAATTAATAGAAAATAAGATTAGCATTTTGCCGAGCGTGAAACAATGAGATTAGCATTGCGTTGAGCGCGAGAGACCTTATAAACCATCTTTTGACTAGCTAACTACCAAGTTATGTTGCGCTACACCCTCATCTGAGTTGTAAGAAACAACCCATAGTTACATACATAACAAACACTTAAATGATCTTTCAGGCTATTACCAAATTATCCCTCAAGATTATAACTCATCATATAACTATCTTTAACGAACTTAGCGACCATTTTAACTGTTGTTGAATTTGATTATTCAATATTGCTCACCATTGACCATGATCACATGCAACACTACTAATATGAGATTATTTAACAGAACGTGTAAAACATTGTTTAAGGAAAGAGGACGAGAGGAGGTGTGCAATTGAGAGTGGATGGTGTGGGATATAAGGATGCAGCTACCATTACCAAGAACTATTCTGTAAAGTCCTCCATATTCAAAAAATGAGGACAAAGAGGATCGATTGAACACTATGTAGTGAGAGACGTTATTGTCAACCATCCATGTCGATCGGTGAGGTAGGAGTTTGCTGAGAAATGAAGTAGTTGCACCGGCAATAGGTGCTAGATTTTATGCTTGTATGATTGGCATATGAATACCACTGAGAAGACAACGAGCTTCAAATACCAGGGGCTGATCTAGCATAGGTTGAGGGATAGTGTGAGGTACCCCTTAACTTTCTCGTCGAAGTATATTTTAGTGCAATTTTTTTTGCCGTATTATGTATTGGCTACCCATAAATAATTTTTTAGCATGCCTTACCCCTCAACTATTCTTTTAGATCTGCCACTTCTTCTAAAAATTTAGTTACGGAAATTGCAATAGGATTTGTTTTTTCGTAGCAGGTTACCTCCCGTGAGGTTGAAAGAACCTTTCCTATGAACCGCTGATCTCGTGATTGGTTATTGGTTGGGAACCTGTTCTATTTTGAGTTTGTGTCATTGAATGAACGAGAAAATACCAGCCTTTGAGCCAATTTAGTTGTAGACATGCATGGCATGAGGGGTGTTGGTGAAGTCTTCTCCTAGTTGCGTAAGAACATGCATTATCAGATCTCTTAGATGGGGCTTTGGCCTTCATGTCAAGGATAGTTCATCTTTTATATATATATATATATATATATATATATATATATATATATATATATATGGTCCTCGTATCATGAAGACATTTGATGACATATCTAGACCCTTTAGGTTTCTTGGTTAGTTTTGTTAGAGAGAAATGATCGGACTTCGAGCAACACTTGTGTAGCTATTGTAGATTCCAATATCCCATGCCTCGTAGTATCTACCGACGAATAGGCTTGATTATTTCCGAGCAACTACAAGAATGACACTTGTAATATTTGATTTCGTCGTTACCACGTTGTGAACTCATCATTGATTCTGGTACCTTATTCGTTTAATATTAATTTCAATTATCATTTAATTGAAATAATTGTACGCCTAATTCTTAGCTACTAGTCAAGGTCGAGACAGAATTTGTAACTTGCTATCCTCTTACCTAACAGGCAAAGATTTGTCTCCGTGGAAAGGATAATTTGTTCGGATCGACCTGAGAGTCCAACTGCATTGCATTGCCAGATCTATGTTGTATATTTGAAATGTAACCTTCCATTCCGTTGTTCTATATTTGTGGCTCACTTCAATGAAATTATTCGAGATTCACATAAAATAACTTTGATATTTTATAGTATATGGCTGGTAGTTTGAGGGTGGCGATGAACTAATCAAGAAGTAAGTCGATAAGTGTAGATAACATTTGTTTTCTCCATATCGAAAAGTTGGGGACGCTTATAGTGAAGAATCACTTAAAATAAGTCGTAGTAGCTTTTAAGGGCTCCAATACGGTAATACCGATATGATTTATTCAAATCTTTGGTTAAAAATAATTTTTCATTTCAGAGGATACAATATATATTTATAGAAAATATATACAAAAAGGGTATGCAATTGCGGATACAAGGTATGAAACTATAACAACACCTATACGAAAATGATATCTATTATTTAAATACATTGATATCAATACTTGACTTTGACTTGGTTAGATGAGCCTTACATGATATCATCAAATATTACATTCCATTATAATATAATATCATCAAACATTACATTCCATTATAAAATCCATAAATATTCACAAGTAAATCTAGCGACTTGATTAACCAGTTCTTTTAGGTTAAAGCTAGTTATTAGTACCTTGGATAACAAAGTAACAAACTTGCTAGACAACTTTCGATCCATGCCACATTACAAGCCAACACTTGGTTTTGTAATCTTTAATCACTAAATCATTTTTATTCGGCTATGAGTCCCAAATGGGACCAAAGGCTGGAATCCCTTTATTCTTGCAAGCATTCACCACATCCCTACTACCTTCCGGGTTACTCGTTACGATCACCACCTCCGCCCCCCAGTTCCTTGCCGCGGCAACACTCATCTCTGAAACATTAGGTCGCCCCATCACCGCAGTGTCATGAACTATCACCTTCTCTTTCGGATACCCGCTCACCCACTCCTTAATTTCCTTCCCAAAGTTTTGTTCAATCCCTTTTGCTACCCACAACAAGCACACCTCAGCTGGACCATGTTGTAGCAAGAATGACAAAAACACACAAATACCCGAACCGGTCGCAACCACCAAAACACGATTGTACATGTTAACTAGATAAGGTAGACCGGCGAAATGCACTTGTCGGACCCATAAGTGGCTTGGCGGGTTCGAGACTAGGGATTTGGTGAAGTCACCAACCGCACCGGCTAGCATCATGTGCTCTTCCTTCCCATCAGAAATGATCCCAAAAGCGTGCCATTCGGACATAGGGGAGGGACTAATCCTACCTAGTATTCCGGGTTTCACTCCTCCAGCGAACCTAATTATCGAAGCGTGACCTGATGGTGCGGAGACCTTGACCGCAACCCTCCTAACCGTCACCCATGGGATGATGATTAGAATGGTTACACCCAAGGTTAACCAAAACTCTTGCTCTTTAACCAATATTGACCCCACATCTTTCCTATAAGATTTCGTGTCTGGTTCATAACACTTTGTCAGCACGATAAACACCCAAAGAAAAACCAAACCGGCCCACCCCATGAACCTGTGTGTTCTTTCGAACACATTATGGTGGAGGTGGCGGACGAGTGGGAATGCTGCCACACAACAAAGACAAAGAAGGGAAAGGATGGTTGACGCAACACCAATTATCAAATTCGACGTGTTGTCTCGGTCTTTAAGAGTTAGAATTAGAGAATATATAAGCCAAACGACCGATGAAACGCCACAACTACTATGTATCCCACCTAAAGATTGAAGTAAAGAGGTGGTAGCGGTTTTGAGGCGTAAAGGCACCCAAGAATGACCAAGTAAGTTAACCGCGAGCCAAAACACTATGCGCAAGAAGGCTTCGCTTCGACATAGTGTTAGAGCCAGAAGGTTGCCTATAGAGAAAACCGTAGCACGGTTTCTAGCATATGGAAAATGTCCAGTGGCAGCAAGAACTAACCCGGTAATGTTAAGAGCCAAACAAACCATAAAGAGTCTCTTGTACACCGTGAACAAGCCTTGATCGAGCAAGATAACCGACAATCGTGAATCTTTCGGTTTAGTTGGCTTCGAAACAATCTTCTTGCTTGGAGGTCTTGGGAGTTCTTGTTCTTGAGCTGAATTTGAGATTGGTAGCTCGTGAATGTTGTCTAACTCGTAGCCTTCTTCGATATTGATCAGAACGTTGTCATCTTCGTCTTCACCGTCAATCTCCAAGTCGCAGAAATGGCTACTGGCTCGACTAGTGGTTCTCGAAATCATGGAATTACCCGAAGTTGGTGTGATTCTTTTTGAAGATCCCCATGGAAGCCAAGATCTTCGGCTAGCACGAGGTGCTTCGATGGCGAATGGATCCTTATGCGGTTGGATCTCGAAGGATACACCACGACAACTTGAAAACCTATGATCCATGGCTTCTTGTTTCATCATATTTCTTTTGTTGAAAACTTTTAAATGTAAGAAAGAAAACTGGTGGTATATTTACAAAAGCTTCCATGTGTATATATATGCAAACCTGTGCATCAATTGGTTGTACTGTATAACAGATCTTTGTCAACTATAATATTCTTTTACGTATCTATGTATCTTGTTTCCCTACTGACGACTTGGTCAAAGTGGATAAATATACATGTCACAAGTTTACTTCAAAATAAATCACACAAAGACAATATTATGTATTAACGCAACATCTGTTACAGATTAAGATATAATTAATCTTTAGACAATATATAAACTTAAGAATGAAAACTCTACTTCGAGCTCCCACAACGCAATTAAGTAACTTTTCGATATCAGTTAGTTATAAGTAGATGAAAGCAATGTTGTAAAAGTAGGTTTTTAAGACCGAGTATTCGCTACAAGGTATGTCGTCGATGCGAGTTTCTTTAATTTCGTTTAGTTACTAAGAATTGATTAAAGATTGTTAACCTCAGTCAGAATCGCATCTATTCGGTGAACTTGGGCCGATTTTGGCTTAGAAAAATAAAACATAACTTGTATTTCTTTTATATTAAAGAATAAATATCATTTTTTTTTACTTAATGAGTAACACTTTTTAAAATAATTTATTATTTAAAATTGTATTTCTCTTATTTACATTGATCATTACCTATTTTGTTATAAGTATTAGTATATTTATGATCTTTGACATATATATAATATCAAAGATTAAATTTTTTTATATTTACCATGTCCGAACACTCTCTGAGTACTCACCGAGTACTCCGAGTACATCCAACTCTACAATCAGCAGCCTAGGGCCCGTTTAGCAACTTTTGCAACCTTGGATGAAAGTAATGATGTATCAAACACGACCTGGTTAGAGCATTTTCAACATATCCCTCATCCTCATCTTTATAATAATTACTAGTCTGAGGCTCGTGTATTACACGGGTAATTGATGAAAAATTTAAGCTTTAACCATTAAGTGAAATACATTCAACAAATTGATCATATATTGTTAATACAATTACAATTAACATTAATATTAAAGTAATTGGATAACTAAGATTACACAAATATGTTACAAATAAGTAAAAACTTCCTTTTACACTACATTTGTGATTTTATTAGTAAGTATACATTGTTTATCAAAAATAAAAATCTTTAGTCCATATCTGCTTGTAACTCTTAATAAGGTAACATATATGTTTGTTTATAACTCTTGATATAGATATAGCTGTCCGTGTGACAAAAAAAGTTCTCCAAATATATACCAACTCTAGATAAATGATAATATATCCATGAAACTATTAAAAAAAGTATTCATACACAAAATATCATAGCTTTTAATCAATTAATATGATATCATTTGAGAACATCCGCTCATGTTTATCAAAAACAAAAAAAAAACACAATTATCCCAAAAATCATATTACCTACACTTTGATGTTATAATCATCCTTAGAATCTTTAGAAATTGAAAATTGATTGATCATGATAAATGTGTTGTCATTAATATTCTGTGTATGACAAAATTTTAATTGATTTTATATTTTACAATTAAATAGAATAATGAAGCGACATAAAAACCGAAAATTAAACTATAACAAAATGATTTGTTTCATTCATATTAATGTAATTGTCAGAAAAATGACAAATACATACTAATCTTATAACCATGTTCAAATAATATTTGTGACTTTCAAATTTTATTCTAACAGTTATGCAACTGTAATTTTGATATTTCCTTATTTCACCATTAATGTTAATAAACGAATAAGTTAGTATTTACATTTAATAAACATAATTTTGGATTCATATATTGAAATGTTTTAAAAAATAAGGACCATATATGAAATCTTGGATTTATTTTCTAAACGAAAATTAAAATTAAAAGCCAAAAAGAAAGGTCATTAATCATATATTCTCCCGTTGACCGATTAAATTGTAATATTTTAATTTTAAATTTCCATTTTTGTCTTGTAAACTTCCAAGAAAATTTGGTTCTATACTTCTATTCCTAATCTAGAATAACATTTTTGAAGACTAGCTGCATAAATGAAAAGGAAGATGGAAGGAAAAGGGAGAAAACGAGTATATGTAAGAAGACTAAAAAAAAATGCAAATTAGCACAAAAATTACATTTGAAAATGAGTTTGTAATGTGTTTGCATTAAATGTGAATTTAGGGGGCAGTCCGTGTGAGGAATGTGAATGACAATGACTACAAGGAACTTTAAGAAATGAAAATGAAATGATCACCAATACGTTACACACGGTTAGTAAACATCATAATTAGTGTACACATATATGGATATACATAATTATATTTAGACATACATCAATAGTGCTTTTTGCCATTTGTTTCCGTCTGTTTTTGACCTTTGAATCTGTTCTCCTGATTTAGGACCTAGCTCCTTGCTAGAGCCTAGAGTCGGTGTTTTTAATGCCTCTAGCCATTCTTAAAAAACATAATTATAAATGCACTTTCTTGTTTTGTTTACATTAAAAACAGAAGCATATATTACAAATGATACATGCAATTACTCATATGTTCATATCAAAATTTTTTAATCATCGACACAGATGGCCAAAGTACAAACTATTAGCTAGTATATATTTACTAGCTAATACAAATAATAAATATATACTATTGAGAAAAGATCAAATAAGAAGTTTGGTTTTCCTAAGAAGGTTAGGAATGAGGGTATTTTAGTCTACTACCTTAATATTGAAACCCACTTAATTTAATTTCAAAAACTCACTTAATTAAAACCCATTTAATTAAAACACACATAAATTTTCACTCATCTCCTACAACTACCACCGCCCACCGCCACCGCCTTGTCGGAAAAGTCTTTGGAAATTTCGCCGAAAATTAAAGCACTATGAAAAACAAAATGAAAAAGACACAATGGAAAAAACACTATGAAAATAAAAATACAATGACAAAAAACACAATGAAAACACAATTAAGTAGCACAATGTAAAAAACACAATACAAAAAACACTATCAAAAAATAAAACACAATTGTATAACACAATTTTGTGAAACACAATTGTGATTCACACCTTTTAAAAACCCATGAATTTTTTTTTATTTTTATAAAGCAATATGGTACTCATATAAAAGATAAAAAAACACTCGTTTTTATGGTAAAATTGTTTTGAAAAAAAAATGTCGTATAAAAAAGTTATGAACGTTTTAAAATGATAGGGGAATTTGACATGTGTCTTGCATGTGGAGAGAGAAAGTCAACAAATGTATTATCCCTATTATGCCCTTACCCTTGTTTTACACTTGATGATCTCTCTAATCTAATCTCAACCATTCAATTCTCAAATGAATGGACAAGATTATTTCTTATCCTTCTTAGGAAAACTAATCTTCTTATTATAACTCAACCCATATACTATTATATTAGCTAATACAAACAATGTACATATATAACATAAAGGACACAACAAATTATCTACTTTTGAATGCTTTCTACGTTTTTAATACTTGTTGAATAGCTGTTTGTGTTTGTAATACTTGTTGAAATTTTGTTTGTGTTTTTAATACTTTTGTCTTCGTGTTTGTATTTTTATTTTATTAATAATTTTGTTTGTGTTTTTATTGCAACAATGTACTTGTACTTGAAAGGAATACTTGGTAAAAATGTCGAACGATATTGAGTTTGAACAAGCTATAGGCGATAAGAGTGAGGATGAAGGTGATCTAGCTCAAGTATATATCATTCAAAAGTTTGGGACTATTTTAAAAGATTATCGGTTGGATACTTGGACCCCATGGATCTAAGTAAGCAAGCTTGTAGTGCTTGTGGAAAAAAAAACATAGTGCCAACCAAAATATATTTGGGACATATATCCCCAAGTGTTTTAACCTTGATAAATCATGTCAACCAAAAAAAAAAAACAAAATGTGCGCATTTAGATCAAGCAGTGTATATGAAGAAATATTTTTGCATTATGCAAAACTACCCTTTCAGCTATGTTGGATATGAGTGAACACGAGATTTGCATAAAGTATTTATATCGTGATGTAAAAATCATTACATGAAACCCCACAAAGACATGTCTTAAATATATATGATAGAGCAAAGATGATTCTTAAAAATGAGCTACAAAGAGTAATTATTAAGGTTAACTTCTGATTTATGGAATTTTATCACTACAGATGTCTTTACTGTATTGGCGTACGGCTCATTATGTCGATGAGAATTTGTGTTCGAAAATTTTTGGACCAGATGATTATTGGTATGTATTACTAATAATTAATTGTTAACATGTCAAAGGTAGAATAGTGATAATGTGGCATCGATACTATAAGTTGTGATTGAGAATATATACTATAAGTTGTGATTGAGAATATACACTATTTAAAATGAGTTTGTCTCACATTAAAATGATAAACTTGTGAGTTCATTACAAGAAAGAACTCATAAAATTGTTTTCTTCTATGACAAAAGAATTGGCATGGGTTTTAAGAAAGAAAGTGTTTGTGCCGTTTCGCACAGTGCTTTCAATGATCAACTTTTTATGAATCTAAGACAATGATAAAGATTTTTATTATTACACTAGATAATACTAAAGATAATGATGTTTTACACAATAAAATCACTTTCAGATTCTTAACTTACCACTGATTAATCTTTGTAATCGAATAACTTAGTTATTTGATTTTACATATTTCTTAAAATAAGTATACACAAAGTAAATTATTTAATTTTTATAATTGTATTCAATGTATAATATTATTTTTAATATTTTTTAAAAAGTCAAAATTAAGCTTTATAAAGCTTCATAAAAGTATACAGGTAAAATACTTACTAGCCATGAAAGAGTAACTTTATTATTGGACAAAGATATGTAGAATCTTACGAACTTTAATACATTTATATATATTAAAAAAAGGATCTCCTTTTTAATTTAAAAGAGATGTAAATGGTCGTGGACATATAGGTTTCTATTTTATCCCCCCCAACAATAATGATCGTAACTCCATACGGTTTCAGAGCATCTTTAACGCATATCTGACTACAGGTTGGGGTGCCCGTGTGCATGGCAGTCGTGTGAAATACGGCTTGATGCAAACATTCATAATGCTTTGTCTGTGACCGGTGTAATTTTGGAGGGTTTAGTGAGATTATCAGACAAACATTAGTAAAATTTAGTTTTTGTAAATCTGAAATTTACTGGTTGATGGTACTTGCTTCCAAGCTTCCTATTTTGAAGCTTTCTCACTCCTAAAGCCGAAATTCCTATAGTCAGAGTTCTTAAAAGTCAAATTGACTTTGAATATAAATGTGAATGAATCTATTTTCTTTTCTTTTTGTTTTTTTTGGCTAAATTCCTGAGAAGCTCCTTTTAATGCCGTGACACCTAATCTATCCAGTGGGGCTTCAACCAGATTTAACCCTGGAATATAACACATGAGTTTGATTCGAACCTACAACGTCAAATTATAGAAAGCCTTAGTTTAACTTAAGGTTAAACTCCTGATCAGAATGAATTTATTTTCTAATAGACTAGAATAACTCTATGGCCACTTATGAAGTTGACTTAAAATGTACCAAAAAATTATAGATGCTTTTAACCTCATATCATGTTCCGTATAAAGTTAATCTTTCCCGCTCACAATGACTTTAAATCAAAAGGTCAAGTTAAAACCATATCCGGTTTTAATTTAGGAGTAGTAACTAATTAAAGACTTCCTTGAACCAAATGGCGTAAAACAATAATCCGGTTAATCCGTTTCACATAATCTGATGTTATTCTTCTTCGTCATACCTAGGGCCATATGCATTTTGCTGGCTTGAACCATGTCTTATATGTACTTATAAACGCCCTGTCAAATCTGCCATGTATGTCTGTGTATTTCACTATTTTTAATTTTCTATATATGTATATAACACATATAAGACTTGTTTTGGTTGCAACTTTCAAGTCAATGATGCTCAGAAATCATGTATCCAAGTTGATCATATCACTAGCATTGAACCAACAAGTCTATTGGATTTATAACGAAGGTAGAACAAATCTCTAATCAGAAACGTATTGGACAGGTTGTTCAGTCATTCTGTCTAGAATATGAAACAATGTTGTCTATTTTGTATTCTACGTTTACCTTTTCAAATGGCAATAATTGTGGCACAGAAATAATTATTTTATATAACGGTTACTTGTGTTAGTTGTTAGGTTAGTTAATATCATAATATTAAAAACATCAAACGTAAAATCATTATGTCAATTCTTGCATGAGTATTACGAAACTATATAGACATTGTCTAAGTTGGTTGTGAAAGTTCGAGTTTAGGGATATTTATCAATATGTTATTGATAAATATCGGGTTTGGATCAAATATAAATGAAATTAACCTGCTAATTGTGAGAATCAAGTAAAATAATTATGTATACAATTATACAAGTAGAGTAATTATCTACTCTACTTGCATACATCATATATAATTACTCTACTTGATTCTCACAATAAACACGTTAATTCATTTGTACGTTAACTTTCCCTTTAAATTTTAGTCTACTTGTTTGGTTTATCCTTTAGAGAAGTGTTAGTAGTTTGGGTTGCAAGAAATCTAATTATAAAACAGGTTGAGTAGCAGTGGCGGATCTAGGATTTTTTTTTCAGTGGGTTCACTGTTTGGGTTGGCAGACGGTTCGAGTCAGTTCAAAGGTTCGGGTCGTTTCGATGGTCGCCCGATTAGGTTTATCACATAATAAATATACGTTACAGTAACAAAAAAACAAACATAATCAGTTTCTCTATTAATAATAGTCAAACTTAACAAACATGTTCACGCAAATAAACTTGCAAAGTGATTAGACGTTAACAAATGTGAAAAAAACAGTTAACAATGTCAATATATAAAGCATGATCATGGACTTATGCTTAAATTGAATTGGCTTACGCAAACACCTCCTTGGCCTTGACTGGCGGCCTGATTCATTATGTAGACATGGATCCCTTAAAATAAATATTTTTCATCAAACTACATAGAGAGAGTCAATAAAAATTCCTAACTGTCAAGCAAGCAATGGATATTCTAAAACTAAGGCTACAAAACTTACAAATATACAGATTATAAACTATAACCATGTTGTAAATGGTGTGCAGAAAGAGGTGTAACTTGTTCAAATACAAATCTGTATGCTACACGCTTGATGGTAGCATCATTGACTGCATCGATCAAGAATGAAAATTATATGAGAATTTTACAATATATGACAATTTATACACTAACATCATTTGTGACTGTGTGATCAGACCATTTTGTCCCCAAGAAACTAATAGAGGAAACCAGGGGTTGGGAAATTTTCTCCATAATTTTCCTTCTTTTTATTGTATCAGAAATGGCCTACAAGCATACAAACATAAACAAACTAGAGTACTGGACTAAAGCACAAGTAAAACATGAAGTAAAAATAATCACCCACTAACCTAATTAATGCATAGGAAGTAACCAGTTAATTAAAATAAAAATAAAAACCGGATTAAAGAGGGAATCGATCTTGGATTCTTTCATTTAGAAGGATCACTGTTTACCACTAGAACACTATTCTAGTTAATGTATGGGTTCACTCACAATTTACATATGGGTTCACTCTCATCTTTTATATGGACATTCTATATAAAATCCGAAACCCAGTGGGTTCCCGTAAACCCGCACCCATGCACCTAGATCCGCCCCTGTTGAGTAGTATTAAAACCTTTGTAAGTTTTCTTTTGTGTTGGGTTCCCCGGGGTTCAAGGGTGAAGAGTTGGTTTTCATCGGTTTAACACTTGATTCGTTCATTCAAATTCATCTTTGATTACCGACAGTGATACAACTCGTCATCTTATAAACTGAATTATACTACGAAGACAAATTTTTTTTTAAAGGTGAACTTCATTAAACACCAGCCAAGACGAACTTCTTCAAGAGAGAGAAGAACCGCCCAAAAACAAGAGAAAAAATTACATCACAGAAAAATTAAAATTACATCAATTTCACAGAAAAAATTACTACGAAGACATATTTGTGTTTTTGTAGTAGTTTTAATCATTCAAAAACATAAACTCTATGGGTACTTCCTTGTTTGAGTAAACGAGAACTTAAATAACATGTTTAACGTCACAAACGGGCAGTTACGGGTCGAGATTAGTTAATAGTTAACAATATACTAGTTTAAGTTACTACACACTACTGAGATTGCTTGTGTCAACTGGAATTAAATTGAATGTGTCAACTATACCATATTATAAATAAATTGAACGAGTCTTCATGTTCAAACAACTAGAATGATGAATGCATAAGATAAGTCAACCCGTTGTCGTGTATATAATATTCTTTAAAATGCTAGCTAGCTTCTAATCTGACGGCAGAGAACATTTGAGGGCTCGGTCTTACATCAAGCCCATAATTTAAAAAAAATATGTTTAATTAATTATATATGCTCATGCATCTTCAACATCATGTTCAAACAACTAGAATGATGAATGCATAAGATAAGTCAACCCGTTGTCGTGTATATAATATTCTTTAAAATGCTAGCTAGCTTCTAATCTGACGGCAGAGAACATTTGAGGGCTCGGTCTTACATCAAGCCCATAATTTAAAAAAAAATATGTTTAATTAATTATATATGCTCATGCATCTTCAACATCATAATATCTTTTCACTATTACACGCGTTGCACCAAACTGATCATCTACTAACTTCTTAATTATGAATCCAGTATGCATGGACCCGCAAGAACCTGGATTTCGATCATACTAAACTTGATTTCAGTTTTGGTTGGATTTGAAACTCGTGTAATTAGGCATGTTCAAAACGGTTTGGGACTAAGAACCGGAACCGGTTCCTAACCGGTTCCTATATTCAAAACCCCCTTTTAAACCGGTTCCAGGCTCGAACCGGTTAGGGAACCGAACCGGTTCTCCCACCCTCGGACCCCTAACCTATCTAACCGGTTCTTACCGGTTCCTAACCCGGTTCCTGTACCGTAACCGGTCAAAAAACGGCTATTTTTGACCCCAACGGTCAAAAACGGCCAAAAAACGGTTAGGAACCGGTTCCGGTTCGGTTCCGGTTCCTACCCGCCCCCACTCAGAAATGCAAGAACCGGTCACGGATCATCGGGTTGAATCAGATAGGGTCCGGTTCCTACAAAAAACGGGTAGGAACCGGTTCGGGTCCGGTTCGGGTCCACCGGTTCGGTTCCAGGAACCGGTTTCGTTGAACATCTCTACGTGTAATGAACTTGATTTCATGTTTAATATTGTTCAAGCTAAATATCTTTATACAATGAACAAATCAACCAAAATCTTGACAATGAGCCGGTTCAAGATTAGACCGACGAACTAAAAAACTGGATAAACTCCAACGACGGATTTTGGAGAAACTTTGTCAGAAAAATGTGTTCCCGGCCAATTTACAACAAAATTAAACTTGGGAAACTGATTTCCAGAGAAATAGATAAATAGAACTAATAATTATATATTTTTTGTTTAACTTTGTCGGATTTAGCAGCTCAATGCACATGATCGATCAAACACTTTATTATTGCAAGAGAAAACTTACTCAAAAACTCGTTACAATAATTATGTATTGATCACACATTTAAAGCTCTAAGCAAGCCCTATATTTATAATCTAACCTTAATTTAGTGACCAAAACATTACCATAACAATCATATTACAATTAGAAAACTAAACCAACTTGTGAACACGGTCCTGAATGATCAATAGCGGCGAGTGTACGAAGAAAAATCGTATTGTCATGATATTGTGTTAGAAGTTCGTCGGGAATTTGTTTTAATTACATAACATAAGAAATTTGTCGAAAACTTTCGTATTAGTTTGTAGCACTGACTAGCTGAAACTCGGATCGGCTGCACCTCAATAAAACATAATTATTTTTCGGCATGTAATATTTTATATTTTATGTGTTATAGAAAGCTACAATAAACCAAATATGGAGAAACTGACTCCGTGGATGGCTTTATTAAACAAAAGGCCGTGGACTTATTGAAAACGAATAAAAAGACGATTTTCTCTCACGTCATATAGGTGGAATTCTGTGGCGGATGTGATATTAATATATGATGTTGGCTTACTTGCCAACATGTGATAATAAAGATGACCTGCAATATCTCATAACGATATTTTAATAAATTGAGAGTCATTAAAGTGGTTGTGTACGTTCAGGTTCTCACCATTGAGCGCAAACAGAAAGGCCCAGTCCAATGGTGTTAATTCATCATCTTGGCTATGCTCCACAAAAAACAAATACAAAACAAGCCCTTTAAGAAGATATATGGTCTTAATGAACTCGTTGACTAGCCAAATGCGAAAAACAATCAAGTGGAAAAGGGGGGGGGGGGGGGGGGTCCTTTTTCTAGGATCCGGTCAAATAATCGGAAAATGACAAACAGTATAGCTCATTAAATATGATTGGAATAAACTACCGTCTAGCCAAGCGTTTTCTATCAAATATTAATCCCTTGTTGGTTCCTATATTTGTTTTGGTACTGGACTGCTGGGTGCATGTGAGGATTGTAGCAGAAAGCCAGAAACATGTCACGCTTCTTAAAAAGCTATGCATTAAATTGGTATTAATTAACCCATATATATACAGATACTTTTGAGATCACAAATATGATATTATTGAGATCATAAATGTATCACAGTAATTTGATCATTCATTACGCTTTGTTGGTATGAACATGCACTCATAAACAATATAACAAGAATAATAAAGAACTCAAATACGTTTATTGAATACTGAATAAATTGAGAGAGTACATAAACCCTAAACAAGAAAGACTTCAATAAGCAAAACAAATAACGTAAATCATAAACTAGGCATAAGACTCAGCCCACCTAACAACCAGGTAACAACCTATTGAATTGAAAATACCAACTAAATCGGAGGACTCAACTGAATTTGAATTACTCATTTATCTTAATACCATCCCTTAATTCAATTTCCATAGCACCCAATAAGTGTCTAAAGAAAACAAACTTCTCCCTTGATAAAGCCTTAGTCAGGCCATCTACCACTTGCTCCCCGGTCTTACAAAATTCCAACATAACTTGTTTTTGAGTCACCATTTCTCTTATGAAATGATGCTTTAGCTCAATATGCTTCGACCTTCCATTCAACACCGGATTCTTTGACAAACAAATTGCAGACTTACTGTCACAATAGATCACGGTAGCCTCCTCTTGAACTATACCCAAATCCTCCAACATTCTTCCTAGCCATATTGCTTGACATGTTGCACCTGTAGAGGAGATTTATTCTGCTTCGGTACTTGACAGAGCAACAGTGTGTTGCTTCTTTGAACACTATGATATTGCTCCACTTCCAAGACCAAAACCATTGATATGCTCTTTCTATCATCCAGGCTTGCAGCCAAATCAATATCACTGTAGCCTATCAATCTTACATCACGGTTTCTTTCATACCATAAACCAAACTTGAGTGTACCTGCCACGTACCTGAGAATTATTTTTGCTACACCGTAGTGAATCTTTGAAGGTGCTTGCATAAACCTTGAGGTTAGGCCCACAACAAAAGATATATCAGGTCTTGTATGAGTGAGATACATCAAACCCCCAATCAAACTTCTATACATTGAGGCATCAACTTTGTATGCCCCATCTTCTAATTCCAGCTTCTCACTAGCATTCATAGGAGTATCCTCTTGATTGCAACCATTCATACCAAACTTGATTAACAACTCAGAAGCATATTTCTCTTGACTTACAAACACCCCACAGTTGGATTGCTTCACTTCTAATCCAAGAAAGTACTTAAGATGACCCAAATTAGTCATCTAAAACTCCATCTTCATACCTTTCTTAAACTCATCAGTAAGAGCAACACTTGAACTAGTACAAATAATATCGTCTACATAAAGACACACATAGATAACATTATCTATACTAACCTTTTTTATCATAAAGTGTTGGCTCGTTATTGCTCCTTGCGTAACCTTAGGTTGTAAAATACTTATCAATTCTAGAGTACCAGGCCCATGGAGCCTGCTTAAGACCATAGAGTGCCTTCTTCAACAAATAAACTTTCTGCTTTTGCCCTTGAACCTCAAATCCTTGCGGCTGTTGAACATAGATTTCTTCTTCTAATTCTCTATTTAGAAAGGCAGATTTTACATCAAGTTGATGCAAGACCCACTCTAATTGAGCACTGTGGCAAGAACTAATCAAATGGTTTCAAACCGAGCAACCGGATCAAAGGTTTCGCTAAAGTCAATTCCCTATTTATGAGAATATCCCTTAGCTACAAGCCTTGCCTTGTATCGAAGAATCTCACGTTTGGGACCGAGTTTTGTTTTGTGCAGCTACTTAATCCCCACCACATTTTTGTTTTCAGGGAGAGTAATTAGCTTCCAAGTGTTGTTCTTCTCTATTGCTTAAATCTCTTCAACCATAGTTGCTTTCTATTCTTTACCTTTTGTAGCCTCTTTATAATTACTTGGATCGGTAACATTGAGAGCAACTTGGCAGGCTGTAAAGTCTTCCATGGGGAAACACTCATCATACACATCTTCAAGACCTTTTAGCTTTCTTGGTGTGGTGCTAGAGTCTAGCATAGCCGAATCATAACTAGCCGGACTGCTGTTTGAAGGACCGGCCACACTTTGGTTTTGACTTGGAGTTGCTTGTACATTGATTATATGAGTCTGAGGAGCACAAGATAACTCATTAGTATTACTAGGAGAGTTAGGAACATCACCTGCATGTGGAAGAACATCATCGAACACACTTGTATCCCACATATATTGATACTTGTTTTTTACTTTGTTCCATTCTCATCTTCCTTCTTCATCAAATTGCACATCTCTTCTTGTTTTAAACTTCTCGGTCAAGGGGTTATACAACCGGTACCCCTTAGACTACTGCGAATATCTGAGTAGAAGGCATTTTTCAGACTTTGCTTTAAGTTTGTTTCTTCGTTGTGCAGATGTATGACCATACACAATACAACAAAGGTTCTCGGGTAGCCAATGTTGGGCTTTTCCCCATACCAGGCTTTATAAGGAGTCTTATGACCAAGAGACCTTGTAGGGGACCGGTTTATATTGTGCACAGCAGTAGCGGCAGCTTCTGCCCAAAAGTTACTTGGCGGCCCTTTCTCTTCCAACATACATTTCAGCATCTCCACAGTTGTTCTATTCTTTCTTTCGGATACTCCATTTTGCTCGGGAGTATATGGATTTGTTAGTTCCCTTTTAATACCATTTTCTTCACAAAACAAATTGAAAGCATGAGAGGTGTACTCACCTCCCCGATCAGATCTCAACATTTTTATGGGCCACCCAATTTCTTTTTCAACCATAATTTTGAATAACTTGAATTTAGCAAATACTTCAGATTTATTTTCAATAAAGTAGATCCAAGTCATTCTAGTGAAATCGCCAATGCACAGTAGAAAGTACCTACTACCACTAAGGCTCGGAACAGGCATAGGCCCACACACATCAGAGTGCACAAGCTCTAACTGTTGAGAGGTTTTACGACTGCTAGATGGAAATGGTTTCCGGGTTTGTTTCCCTAAAGCACAACCTTCACATGTGCTTCTAGTCTTCATTTTGGGAAGGCCAATTACCATCGCTTTATCATGCAATTGATGTAGACCTTGGATATGGAGATGACCATATCTAAGGTGCCACAGTTTGGTGATAGCATGATCGTTTGATGGACTGGACATTATCTTAGTTGCATCTAAAGGAAACATATTATTGCTGGCATTACTTTCATTGCATTACTTTCATTAACACGATACCTGTAATTTTGTGATTGATTGTGCACATATCATCATCAAACAATAGAGAATACCCTTTTCTCATAAGTTGACCAACACTTAGCAAATTGTACTCGAGCCTAGGAGCATAGTAGACATCTTCAAGTAACCTATGAGTACTGTCTTGCATATTGATCTTGAACATGCCTTTTCCTTCAACCATTAATTCCTTCTTGTCTCCAAGTTGTGCAACTAACTTCAAGTTTTCATCCAAGGTAGCAAAGTTGTTTCGACTTCCAGTCATGTGATTTGAGCACCAGGAGTCAACAAACCACGCACTGGAGGTGGTAAATTTTTGAATAATTTATGCATGCCATAAACAATCGGGGCACTTCTTGGTTCTCCTCATCTTCTTGTCCCTCAACAGCTACATTAACTTGTTGATCTTCATTAAACCAGCAATCAAGCTTTACATGCCCATACTTGTTGCAAAGATGACATTGTGGTCCCTTGTAAGGCCTAGTTACCGGTGCCCTACTTTGGACGTTGGATTTACTCATAAACACAGTTCTAAATATCAGAGTTAATTAAAACTTTCGCAGAATAATAATAATAATCAACCATTCATTACAAACATTCTTAACTTGTCTTTTAAAACATAACATAAATGATAGTATCAAAACATCATAACAAATCTTCATATGCCAGCCTCTTCAATCTTGCCATGTGTTCTGTTCAAACCAGCTGTCTCAATCTGTTAACCTGCATGCATAATAAAAGTCAGCTACGCTGAGTGAGTTCTAGTTAATCAAATAACTTACTTTACGTACACATATGCGTGCCCGAAGGTACGCGTTACATACTTAACCTGTTCCTCATTCTTCCATACATGTTCATAACTAACCTTACATTATAAAGAGTGTTTCGCCCTACATGCCTTAGATATTATTAGGGTCCGGTACCCTCCACCCTCGGATATTATTAGGGTCCGATCTCCCTTCTTCCTCGGATATTATTAGGGTCTGGTACCCTCCATCCTCGGATATTATTAGGGTCCGGTCTCCCTTTTCTTTCCTACTATCATTCCATACCTTTCCATATATATAATTGTAAGTTTCATACGTACATACATCATTCATCCATCATATACAACAATCATATCATCAAACCATCACCTGGAAATGCATGCAATATCCGAAGATCGTTCACGCACCGACAAGTTTTCATTCACATTTAAGATATACGTAAATAACATACAAATCATACATGACATACACTTACCACTTAAGGTAAGTGTATTAACTATCACATCGAGTATGCACACAGCCTCGAAAACATAACAAGGAATGGGGCTAGATACTCACCTGAACGCGGTTACATTCACCGTTAATGCTTATTCCTTTCTTGAGTTGTGCGCGACTAACTGTATAACAATTACACGTATTAATTAACTATTACTACCCATATCGTGTCTCTAGTTACAGTATTACCCTCAACGAACGGGGGTCCGGGGGCAGCGCCCCTGGCAGCAGGGTTCTAGGGGCAGCAGCCCCTAGCAGGTCCAAGGGACAGAGCCCCTAGCTGGAATCGAGCTGCCAGGTCAGCTTGGAAAAATTTTATTTTCATTAACTGTCTTAACACATTTTCCATTAGGATTTTAATTATTATTTTATTCGCTAAGTTAAAAAGTTCGAGGGCTTCTTTGTAATTAAATCATTCTTTTCTAAGTCCAGGGACCATTCTGTCATTTTATTAAACTTCTAGTTCGTTACTCAGTTCTTAACGAATTGGGGTTCATTCGTTACTTCTGTTTTTCATAACGAATTGGCTATTTCGTTACTTCATAACGATTTATCCTTCATAGCGAATTGGCCTTTAAGACGAACTGAACCTTATAACAAACTGGTTCTTATAACGAATGACCTTTTTATAACGAACTAGTCATCATAACGAATTGGACCTTAGCGAATGAGCATAAGGAATTGGGGTTAATTCGTTATCTTTTCCTTAACGAATTTGGATACGAACTAAAGCTAGTTCGTCATTCTTTCTTTAACGAATCAGTATACAAATTAGGCTAGTTCGTTAAACTTCCGCTAACGAATTAGGGTTAGGTCAGAGAATGTCAGAAACATTCTCTGACATGCTTAACCTTGTACGCCGTTTTCCGGCGCCGTCGTCGCCGGAAAACCGCGATTTCGCCGGAAAAACGAGATCTCACTTGTTTTCCACCGTTTTTCGTCCCGTTCGATCCAGATTTGAGCCAGGGTGACCCCTAAGCTCATATTTTGTTTGGTTTATACCTGATTCCACCGGGATCTCATGACTTTAACAGTTTAAGGGTGTCGGCTCATTGTTTCGCAACTAAATCTAGCGGATTTGGATCCATACAACATTATACAATCATTACCTCAGGTCGGGATCAGTTTTCCTTCTTGGTTCAGCTAGAGAAAAGAGAAACTAGAGTGTGTGTTTTGGGTGGTGTATGGAATATGTGAAATGAATGGATTATGGAGTATTTATTGTTTATATATGATGGGTCATGGGCTTAAGCCCATGATTTTTATCTCTTTCCTTTATAACTCAAGTCCATAACTCACATCTATTTACTCAACACAAGTCCGACTCATAATAACCCATATTTTATTTATTAACCGAATGAGAAAACGGGATGTTACATCCCCTATTTTGTTCAGAGAACCGACCTCCTCTTCCTCTTCTGAATGACCCACGACCCCTACCTTTGCCATATCCATTATTCTCAGGTCTTTGATTGTTTTGCATAACCTGAAGTGCATGTTCATCTTGTCTCTCATTCATAGGTTTCTCACCGGATTTGGCCAGGATGCGTTCTTCTTGTGATTGCAATGACCCCATTAACTTAACAGGAGTCAAGGCAGTGAGGTCATAAGAAACTTCGATTGAAGGAACCACAAAGGCAAATTTTGGGGACAAACTTCTAAGGATCTTCTCAACTATAGTTTGGTCTGGCACTTCTTCTCCATATGCTCTTCTTTGGCTGACATTGCCCATTACCCGAGAGAAATAATCATCAACTAATTCCCCTTCTTTCATCATGAGATTTTCGAAATCTCTATGGAGGCCCTGCATTTTCACAGACTGCACTTGTGAATCACCATGGAACTCAGCCTGTAAGGTGTCCCATGTTTCTTTTGCAGAGGTAGTAGATGTTATTCGAGAGAATAGCTGATCATGAACTCCTTGTTGGATTACGGCCATAGATTTTGCATCTTTCTTTACTTCCATCTTATAACTTTCAAGAGTTTGATCTTCATCGCTGATTCCTTTGCTCACTATATCCCAGAGATCTTGTGAGAGCAGGATGGTCTTCATTTTTATGCTCCAATGCTCATAGCCTTCTCCTTTAAACACCGGTATTGGGGATTGTGGATTTGGGTTTGACGAACTGGCCATTATAGCAAGATCTTAGTACACTCAACTCACCTATGCTCTGATACCAAATGTTGGTAAGAGCATGCACTCGTAAACAATATAACAAGAATAATAAAGAAGAACTCAAATACTGATGTTTATTGAATACTGATAAACTGAGAGAGTACATAAACCCTAAACAAGAAAGAGTTAAATAAGCAAAACAAATAACGTAAACTCATAAACTAGGCATAAGACTCGGCCCACCTAACAACCAGGTAACATCCTTATTGAATTGAAAATACCAACTAAATCAGAGGACTCAACTGAATTTGAATTACTCATTTATCTTAATACGCTTTAGGCACTAATCAGTTTCGGTATTGGTTTCTTTTCACCGTTTTCTCTCTAGATTATTTTTAGTTGTTTCTGATAGCTAATTAAAAAGGCCTGAAGCCCAACCATTAATTCTTGGCCATTGACTTGCTGCTTTTCACTCAAAGGCCACTTATGCGTAAGACATTGAGTTTGGCTACTTTCCTTCCGGTGATGCCTTTCCCTACAGTCACCTTGCCCTTCTACTTACTGGCTTGGCTATTTCGAAGGATTCGCTTCACCTGGTGATTGGACTAAATAATCAGTTTTGAAAGCGGCACTCCTTCCTTGCTTCTTAGTATTTATCAATATTACATTTTATAAGCCATATATTATTTGTAAACATATACAGACCATTGGATGTTGTATTTCTAAATTCTATTTTTTCCTTGTTTAAACAGCAATAAATATGACACTGAAATACATGGCTCCTATTTTATTTTATTTTTTTAATTATTTTTTTTACATTATGCTAGTTGTTAGTAGAGTACACATCAAATCGACCTGAGGAGCCGAAGCCCTTAGAAACGGAATGTATAGGAACTGGTTTGGAACAGACTGAAACCATAGGCTCGGGACCGATTTAGGGTTTTAGAATGGGAAACAATTTGGAAACGGCGGTTTACAAACCGATGCGCATGGAACTGGTTTGGAAGTGATGCTTAGGAACCGATGTATGTATGTATGTATGTATGTATGCCCATCTCCGAGGATTTAAATACATCAATGACTGGTTATATATTCAATGACTGATTGCCGACGGATTGTAATGACTGTTACAATGACAGCTTGATCACCGATAGGTTAACGCCAGAAATATCACAAACGGCTTAGAAAGAATCTATCATTTTATTTTTATATTTATTGGACAAGCATACAATGTTTACACAATTGGAAAAAGAAGCATAGTTTTGGAATTAACTCCTAGTTTCATTCAAATATACTTGTACATTACATATATAAAATGGAAATTGAAGAGTTCAAAACGTACTAGATGGGTTGAGAAGTGAAAGTTCCATCGAGTAATCCAGTTGCTATGTGTCTATAAGCCGTCTCGGTAAGGTGCACCCCATCCCAGTTTGCATGTGGACGGGTCCTTGCACACTTTCGACCCATTGTGACCACACCTTGCTTTGTAATTGATTGTATGGTCCACCTCCTCCACAACAAGCACTTAAAGCTCCATTCTTGAGTCCTGCATGTATGCATAACATAAATGCGATATTATAATTCATTACCAAATTTACCATATCATAAGCCTGCTCAAACCAACGAAAACCTTTGATCAAAGAGACTCGATAAGTATTATCGCAACTAGGCAAACCTTCCTTTGGGGTGTTTTTTCTGTTTAGATGGCATGTGTCAAATAACTCACTCAATATTATCGCAAAAATATACTAGAGTCAAATCAGCACGAACAAGCTTCGTACGTATAAACTAGGTCATAAATTTTGAGTTGTCGTCAGGGGTGTTAAAATAATTGGCAGCTCAAATCGCATTTGAAAGTAACTTAAAAAAAGTTTGCTCCCGGAACTATATATATGGCTAGTATAATTTTCAAGCCATGTTGAACTAGTGCATATAACAAATTTTAAGTAGAGTTCAAGCCGATATGAGCTCGCTCATTGGCTCGTTCTAAATGATTTTGTTATCATGCTATTTATAGTTCTTATTTTCTAGATTTCTATGATAGTTTCATTCATTGTAAGCAAACATGTTAGAACAAAATATTTACATTAGCACATCTTATAATTTGTAATTTAGTCTTGCAAAAAAAAGAAAAAAATAAGCATGAGTACGTTTATGTGAGCCCATGAAGATAACGTGAATTGATTAATGTAATTGAATTACATTGAATGCATTGATAACAAGTACTATGCATGACAAGAGACGAGTCTGGAAACTACTCGGTTCAATACGTGAAATATGATCATTCAGACATTCAGTTAACATTGTGCAAGTATTTGTTGTTTCCGGACTTTCAGAAATATGATATATTTGTTGGTATTCAATTGTGACTTGCTCTTTGAATACCAACAAATACTTGCACAATATCATATTTCTGTATGTTTCCAACAACTATATTAACTATAATCATTCAAACATTCAGTTGTCATTTAAAACATTATAATGAAGCTATAATTGTATAGGAGTTAACCAATAAATAGTAGATGCATGAATACTCACCTAGATGGCGTGGAATGTGGAATAAGGCCTTTGCGGCACCATAGTAGTCTGCATAAATAATTCGAACGTGTGGGTACTTTTGTCTTAGTTTCTCCAAAGCTAGCTTTAGTTGCGCGTCGTGACACTTTGAGAATGCATTATATGCCTTCAAACATCCGTTTCCATCATAAGCTGTTTTGTTTTGAGTTCCAAACAAGGTTAGGTAAGACGCCGAGCATCCTATTGGGAAATTCCCAGGCACCACCACCTCCTTCGCACCTTCTTCGATCACCGTCTGTGAAACATTATTCAAAGCAATGATTTCGTTTATACATGTATATATCATGTTTAACGATGGGAAACCGCAAATGAATATACTTACGCTGGTAGCAGATATGATTGTTCCCACAACCAAAGGTACCATTCTTTTCAAATCCGTAAAGCTTCCACCCAAGATAAATGCATAATTGTAGTCATTGCCACCAATTTCTCCCATCATAAAGAGTGATCTCTTGAAGTAGCTATCGCACTCTGCGATACAAAAAATATATATGATGCACGCTATTAAAGTTATGTTGTCCTAGACTGTCGATCATTTAGTAGAAAAAAGACGGAATTTAGTTACCACATACCCGGGTAAAGGACTATCTTCTATTAAACTCAAAACACCACACGTGTAACAGATTATAATGACCGATAAACCTAAACAATTCTAGGACCGAGTGCCACCCACCTGCCACACAAGCAGGATGGGTGCCAACCATCGTACCAGCACCAAGTTTATCGGGCACTAAGACGCCCTTTTTTTCGCCAAAGCAATGGCGCCCTGGTCCATATCAATAAAATCCAACCGTTTGATTGGTTGACCAAATAGTGAATATAATGTATTTATTATGTAAATTTAATTAAAATACAGTAATTAGTAAGAAAATAATTATTGTAAAATGATTAATAACTTGGTTAAGTAACCCATATATATTCTTAACACTTGTTTTTTTGCTTGGTTAGTTAATGCCGCGGCCACTACGTACGTGACAGTAATGACATTATTTTTTTCATTAATTAACCAACAACCAATGTCAACCATAACACATGTTCTAATTAAAACTTTGTCTTCTTTTTCTTCTCTCAATCTTCTTTATCAGTTTTTCCTAATGTATCCCATTCCAAATTATTCAACAACAAGCTATTCATTTTATAACCTTTTGTAGTTGTCTAGTTGAATAGACGTAATCATAATAATAACCTTGTTTAGTAGTGCACATGCTCGACTTAAGTCGCTTGAACCAGTCCAGCTGAGTGTTTAATGAATCATTGGTCCAAAGAATCCCTCCAATGCCTTGATCATAGTAAAATTTTGCATCAAGTGCAGTAGATCCAGCAACAGCAAAATTAACTCCATGTTTAGCTTTAGACTTCAAGCTTTTGGCAATTGGTAGATAAGGAGGTAAGTATGGTAGGCCATATTTCTCAGCTGTTTCATTTCCAATGATCATAATATAATTAAGACAAAAATATAGAAAATAATTATCAAAGGTGTAATGGAGTAATATTCATACCGATGAAATCGATAATAAGGCGCCCGTCAGAGCAACGACCTGTCGGGTGACCAAAGAAAGTTTCGCCATATGGAAGCTTTCCTATAACCGGATTTGCTAATGCGCCAGAATGGATGAAGTTTCCGGTATCAGCAATGGAGTCACCAAAGCTAAAGATTTTGTCATATACTAATGTAATTGAAGTAGAAAGTCTAGGAATGACACAAAAGAAAAGAAAGATGAGAGTTACCATAATAATTTCAAATGAGTAATAAAAATGAAATCAGTTATGTTGTTTTTATTGGAGAAACATAAGTAAATAATAGTGATATGATAGCATGTGAAAATAGTTGTTGCAACGCCTGGCAAGTGACAACTACCTAAAATTTAATAAGCCAACCTAAAAACACAACTGTCCACCCACAACAATAAACTCCCTTTAGACCATGTGTACTTGTTCAAGTTCTTTTAGAGCATTTTCTGTCATGCGAAAGTTATGTTAGCAGGAGAATTCTTAACCAAAAAAAAGTGTAGTGGTTCAAGCTCGTTTTATGCCGCTTCAATAATTATCATATAATTAGAAACTTTTACGTGTTGGGAAAAACGACCACCTAGCCACGAACGGTAAACAAAAGTGCGGAATTAAACTTCGTTTGGCTAAACTTTTTCCCGACCCGAATGAACCAATGAGGATGCAAACAAATAGGGTAATTTAAAAGTAAAAGTGACATAATAAATTTTAGCGTGGAAAACCTCTCAAGGCAAGAGTAAAACCACGGGACTACTAGAGCCGCTTCAAATCCACTATCACCAATAATGAGCAATACAAAAGTTCTTCTCTAGGTAAAACTAGAGGCATACACAAAACATCATATACTTGGTACAAATTAACTTCAAGTATATGGAATCAAACTACAAAAGAGTAACGAGTAAGAGGAATCACCAACAAGAGAATGAATCGATCTTTGACACGTCTCTTATCTTCACAAAATACCAAAAACCTTGGAGCAACAAAATCTTCTTTGCTTGCTGTTGTCGACAAAGAAGAAAAACCCCAAGTCTATTGTGTGTATGTGTTTTCGGCAGTAATGATGTACACCCACACCAAAATAAAAACCCTTAACATATAATTTTGTTTCTTGAGCCCACGTAGAGAGTTTGTGATCACAAGGCCCAAACAAAATCAATATGTGGTTGTGGCATATACTGACAAAAAAAAAACGTAACATATATTTGTTTTTTTTCCTTTTCTTTTAATAATAATAATAGAACCCATGAAGGTAAAGAGGTAAAGATTGTTGTCGGGTTTTCTCATGGGCAAAAACTAACCCAACAAATCTCCCCCTTTTGTCTATGAGAAAGAACTCACCACCCCGGCGAGCGAGCAACAAATCTTCAGTTTCTCTCTTGCCAAAGCTTTGGTCAATATATCGGAACAATTATCATCGGTATGAACTTTATCAAGTTCAAACAACTTGTCTTCAATAGCATCTCTAATCCAATGATACCTCACATCAATATGTTTTGTTCTCTTATGAAACATAGCATTCTTAGCAAGGTGAATAGCACTTTGATTATCACAAAGAACCACGTAGCGCTGTTGCATAAAGCCAAGCTCTTGCATAAATCTTTTCAACCACAATAATTATTTGCATGCTTCTGTTGCTGCCATATACTCCGCCTCGGTAGTAGACAAAGCAACACACTTTTGCAGTTTTGACTGCCATGACATGGCCCCCCTGCAAATAACATCAAATATCCAGAAGTGGATTTCATGTTGTCCGTATTTCCTGCCATATCAGAATCCGTGTAACCAACAAGCATCGGCTCCCCATTTCCAAACGTTATACCCAATTTGGAAGTACCTCGTAAATATCTAAGTATCCACTTAACTGCTTCCCAATGCTTCTTACCCGGGTTTGACAAGAACCGACTAACAACACCTACTGCATGTGCAATATCAGGCCGTGTACATACCATTGCATACATCAAGCTTCCGCATATGGAACACCATCCATCTCTTTAATCTCTTTCTCAGAAGTTGGGCAATCTTTTTCTGTTAACTTAAAGTTAGGAGTAAGAGGTGTACTAACCACATTAACTTTAGACATCTTGAATCTGCTAAGCACCTTTTCAATGTATTGCTCTTGTGACATATGCAACTTCTTTGAAGCTCTATCTCTAGTAATCCGAATGCCAAGTATATTCTTAGCTGGCCCTAAGTATTTCATAGAAAACGACTTGCTTAACTCCTTCTTCAGCTAGACAATTCTTTCTGCATTCTTGCCAACAATCAACATATCATCAACATAAAGCAATAAAATGATGAAATCATCATCACCAAACCTCTTAAAGAAAACACAGTGATCAGACGCAGTCTTTCGGTAGCCTTGCTTCCCCATAACTGACTTAAATTTCTTGTACCACTGTCTCGGTGCTTGCTTTAACCCATAAAGACTTTTATGAAGTTTACAAACATAATCTTCTTTACCTTTAACCTAAAAACCTTCAGGTTGCTCCATATAGATCTCCTTATCGAGATCACCGTGAAGGAATGATGTCTTGACATCTATTTGCTCAACCTCAAGATCAAGACTAGCTGCTAAACCAAGGATCACCCTGATGGAACTCATCTTCACTACTGGAGAAAAAATCTCATCAAAATCAATACCCTCTCTTTGATTGAACCCTTTGACCACCAATCTCGCCTTGTACCTAGGCCGTGAGGTATGTTCTTCAGTCTTCAATTTGTAGACCCACTTGTTTTTCAAAGCTCTTTTGCCCTTAGGCAACTTCACTAACTCAAAATTATTGTTCTCATACAAGGAATTCATCTCATCTTGCATGCCTTCAAACCACTCTCGTTTATGCTTATGTTCCATGGCCTCTTTATAATACTCGGGCTCTCACCCATCAGTGAGTAAGACATACTCACCAGCCGAATAACGAGTAGAAGGTTGACGATCTCTCGTAGACCGCCTGAGTGGGACAAATGCAGGCATATCTACTGGTAACTCGGGATGAATATCCTCATCGAAATCCACCTGCTCTTGATTATCAACATTATTAGTACCATGTTGTTCGTCATTTTGAATACCATCTTCGTGATGTGGCTCAGAACGCTGAGTAGGAATAGGGTCCAAATCAATGAGATCATCAGGGTACTGAGGAACTACCTGTGTCTTCTCAATATCTTTCAAACTCCTGTCTTCCACAAACTCAACATCAAGACTTCTAACAAGCTTCTTCGAAACCGGATCATATAGCCTGTATCTAAACTCATCTTGCCCATAACCAAGGAATATACTCTGTCTGGACTTCACATCAAGCTTTGATCTTTCATCTTTGAGAATATGCACAAATGCTTTGCATCAAAGACCCTCAAATGGCAATACGAAACATCTTTGCCACTCCAAACCCTGTCTGGAACATCATTATGCAAAGGAATACAAGGAGTAAGATTAATAACATGTACCGCTATATGTAAAGCTTCTTCCCAAAAGGAATTAGGCAACCCTGCATGTGAGAGCAAACACTTAAACCTTTCAACCAAGGTTCGGTTCATCCGTTCTGCTAATCCATTCAACTGTGGTGTCTTTGGAGGTGGCCTTTGGTGTCGAATACCCATCTCTCTACAATAAGCATTAAAAGGACCAATGTATTCACCTCTATTATCTGTACGAACACACTTGAGCTTCTTCCCAGTCTATCTCTCAACTAGGGCATGAAACTGCTTAAACACATCAAATACTTGATCTTTAGACTTTAAAGTATAAACCCATACCTTTCTCGAATGATCGTCTATAAATGTGACAAAATATAAGCAGCCCCCAAGTGTTCTAGTCTTCATAGGACCACATACGTCTGAATGCACCAAGTCAAGTATACTTTCTTTTCTATGGGACGGATGACTATGAAAAGAAACTCTCTTTTGCTTACCATTCATACAATGAGAACACTTCTTCAAATGAACATCTTTCACACCGGACAATGCATCTTTTTTTAATAAAATAGACATCCCCTTTTCACTCATGTGAGCAAGTCTCTTATGCCACTCCCTTAGTCTAAATGTTTTGAGGGTGAAACTTTTTCCATTTGCAGAGAAATTGTGAGAGAAAGGAACAAATAAAACTTATTAAGATACGTGTAAATCTCACAAAAATATCACTTTAAATAATTTTTCTTTTAATTTTTCCATTAGTTTACATGTTATTACTTTTTCTCAAAACCTAGAAAAAACATATGTAGTTAGACCATGAGTAGTCATAATTCTCTACCCCCAAACATTATGCGTCACGTGCCGCCCATTCAGAGTTATCATTTTTTACCAAAACAGGGTGTAGTCATAACTCTCCACCCCCAGGCGTTATGCGCCACGTGGCGCCCAGTCATTTAAATAATAAATCATTTAAATAAATAAACATAAATTAAAAAATACATTAAACTTCCAAATAAAAACTAAGTTAAAATAAAAAATATATATCAAATTAAAGAAATACCAAAATAATACTAATAAAACTACATGTTATATTTTTCTAAAATTTTCGCTTGTCGAGCGGCTTTTAGAGATCGGACTCTCGGGTCGGCTTCGGTTAGCTCACTTGATAAAATCTCGATGTCTTTTTCCATTTCATTCCTTCTAAGTAGTTCGACGGCGTCCAATTTTACTTTAAGTCGTTGGGTTCCAAGTTTGTGTAAATCTTGGAGTCGAGAGAGTTCATTTCTTTGAATTGACTTTCCATTTCGAGATTCGAACCCGTTGCCGACGACGAAGCGACCCCTTTCCCTTGCCCTTGCTTCTTCTACCCCCCGGCCGAGGCATCTCGGTAGTATCCCCAGCATCATTATCGCTTATGTTGAAGTTTCGAGCGTCGAAACGGGGCGTGTTTGGATCAACCGAAGACGATGTTTTAAACTTTTTTTTACGCGGACCACCTTCGGCTTCGGCATCCAAAACCTAGCCCCATTTTGGGATTTTGGGTGAAACCTCAAATATTCTTTCCAAATGCCAAAGTAATTGAAGGCCCTCGAGACCTTATGTTGATACTCTGCCAACGCGTTTTCCATGACTTCCGCGTCCGAGACACCGCTAAAATGTTTGCCGTTGGGTTTTGGAAACCGGGCACCGCATTTGGCATTGAGTTTTGTAAAAATGCAATGTACGCGGCCATTTGCGGGTCCATCATATGCGGGACGGGTAGGTTGGCATCGGGGCGTTAGATGGGTTCAGTTGTGGATTTTGGTTGCCTTGACGAACAAATTGACCGAAACCGAGAACATTCTGGTTGTTATTCGGAAATATTTTGGTAGAAATATTTGAGTAAAAAATATAATTGGTATAGAAGTGGAAGGAAGAAAGGAATGTGTTAAAAAAATGAGTTTGGCTTGTTTTTATAGTATAAATTTAATTAATATTTTTTTTAAAAATCCAACGGCTCAATAACGTAAACATGGCCCAATGGTAGTTTTTTTTTATTTGCGTGCCATTTCAAAGCATTTTATACAAAACGTTCAAAAAAAAAGCCAAAACGCACTCCACAACGTGCCGTTACGCTTGGGCTTAGCGAGACACACACAAGAGATTCATTTCGAAACCACAAAAAGCAGAGAACCATCAATGCATGTTTCATGTAAAACCTTTTAAAAACTAATTTTTACAAGTAAAATATCATGTTTTCATAAATTGTTAGCTTTTGCATGTAAGCATATTTAAGGGGCGTTTGGGATTACTTATTTTCATCAACTTATATCTTATAATTTTTTAAAAAAATTATAAGGTGTTTTGGATTGCTTATATTATGAGAGAAAAAGTTACATAAGCTTTTGTAAATTATTAACTTAATGAAAAGTTATAAAGATATTGCAGAATAAGAAATCCCAAACACCCCCTTAGACTACATTAGAAAACGCATTTTTGAAAAAAAAAAAAAAAAACCTTATTTTAATTGTTTTTAAAACCTTTTATTCTGTTAACTTTTTTTATTATTAAAACGACTTCTAAGTATTTATTTTAGCATTGGTGACATCAGGTACATGATGATTCGATATTGATGGCATCATATACATGGTGATTCAACAAATGATTACATCATGTACATGTATATTGATTGATTCCAACAACAACGTTATTATCAACCGTCCTAAAACCAATCGTATGAAAACCGATCTTTTAATCCCCCTTTTTCTACCCAAAATTACCCAAATAATGCTTTTCAAACTTTTGGATCTCAACTGTCTCAACCGTCTCAAATGTTTGGCTCTCAACCGTCTCAATTGTTTGGCTCTCAACCGTCTCAAATGTCCGTCGATCCCCTAGACAATAGCGATGTTATACATCAATTTGCAAGTGCTTTTCGTCACGATGTGCAAACTTTGGATGAAGATGAATCCGAGGATGAGGAGCCGCATCAAAGAGGTGCTCAGCGTTGGTTGCCCGATGAGGAGGTCGCCTTGACCAAGGCTTATTTACATTGCTCCGAATCAAAAAAACGCTCAAACCAACAAAAAAAGATGCGTTATGGAAACGTATTAAAAAACATTTCTCGCAACTTCCCGGCGCAACCGAACGAAACAAGGATCAAATGATTGGCAAGTTGGGAGATTTGAATCGAAAAATGTCAAAATTTAACGCTTGTTACGTCCAAGAGGTAACTATTTTAGTTTATTTATTTTATAATCTAGTACTTTATTTTTACAATTTGTTATAAATATATTTTTTCTAAATGTTTTGTAGACCCGAACTCCACAAAGTGGAGCGAGCGAGGCGACTATGATAACGAACGCTTTACGCGAATATGTCTCAGTTTACAAATGTAAGGATTTTCCCCACTTGGATGCGTGGCAGATTGCGAGACGTCACGCGAAGTGGGTACCGATTCCGTTGGTCGATTTGAACGGACCAACGGCTCCAAGGAAGAAATGATCTTGTTCAAAAAGATCAAAAACTTCCGAGTCCGGGGACTATATGACGTCAACCGGCGGCTTGTTATGCAACATGCCGAACATGAACTTGAACGAAGAACCCGAAGACAATCCCGACGAAAACATACCCACACCCACACGGCCGAATGGCAAGAAAAGTGAGGAACCGTCAAGACTTGGAAAGGAAGCGGTGGCCGAAAACTTCGCCGAATACGAGTCGGCTAAGATGGAGGAAATGGCCGAGACGAAAGAGCGAAAGAAAGAGGCTCATCTTTTAAAAATGAAGCGTGAGGAGGCGTACATCAACCATTTGAATGAAAAACAAAAAAACGCCGATCTACAAATCCTCCTACAACCGCACGACCATCTTGATGAACCCGTTAAATCGCTCCTACTTCAACGAAAACGCGAGATATGCGACAAGTGGGGTTGAGAAGGGCCGTAGGTTTTTTTTTTGTTGGTTTTTTTAATTTAGTTGTCTTTGTTTAATGTAATTTTGTTTTATTTTTTAGTTAATGTAAAATATTGTTTTCTTTTTATTTAATTTAGTATTTATTAAAAAAAATCATCACACACCATCACACCACACCACCACCCCTAGTAAAAAACCATCACATGTGATGGATTTGGGGTTGGTGATGTGGCACCATTTGATTGGGTGGGGTGTGTGATGAGTGATCACACCACATCCACCACCCCTCCCCCTAATCATGCTCAACTGATATTGAAGAGCTAAAACACAATGACGACAAGACTGAAGAACTTAAATCCATTAATTAGTGATTGAAGAAACTAAAACACAATGAAAACAACGATGAATGACATATTGAATCAATTGATGAAACATCAAAGTCAAACAACACACAACAGAAGGAGGAAGATAGTGATTATGGTTGTCAATTTGAGCTCATACGAGTACTGTGTTTTAGTTCATATGGATTATGGTGTTTTAGTTAATTGTTATAGTGTTTAAAAAAATGGGCATAATAAATATTGAACATGGCATGAAAATAGTTAGGTTTGGGCTTTAGGGTTTTCCTCGTATTGAGCTTGTAATTTTAATAAGGTTTGGGCTTGACTTATTATATCTGAACCGGGCGTGACTCGTGAGTAGTTAATACATGGGCCTCGGCTTATATCTTACAAGTTACAACTCTATAACTACAAGGTTTGATTTGTACTTTGTATAAGAGATTTGATTTTATTTTGATTTAATTTTCTTATGGTTTTAGTAAACCATATATTACATTTTACTCATCATAATACAAACATTACTCAGACTTACATTAGTTCTTGTAATAAACATTTCAAATATGTAGCTAAAGTTTTGAACTTTTGATAGATTTAAAAATCACGGATAAATATATTATACACAACTATAATGCCACACTAGTAATGCCTAATGAGCTAAAAATCATATGCTAGATTTGCGTTGTCACAACAAATTCATTGATATTTACTACTCTTTAGCGGCAGTATATATCGTATTGAACCGCCATAACATCGTGGATATAGGTTGGCGGTTGAAAGCAAGTATACATGTATGGGAAATCATATATACACATAATTAAAAAAAACTATGAAACTATGTGTTCACAAATTCATAGAACACATCCCAACTGCACATTACATTGCATTTAATGTAAATCATATATATAAACAAAAAAAGATCTCCTTTTCAAGCTTCATTATCTTGTACTAAGAGCTTTGAACTAAATTTGATGATGCACCTCTTGCTTGTACATTTGAAGTAGGGCACACAGAATTAAACTGGGGTGTAGTATATGTTCCTTGAAATAAACTCTTGAAAATTACATTGTATGCGGCTTCTGTTAAGTGTAATCCATCCCAGTTAGCGTACGTTTCTGGTTGAGCACATGTTGTTGACGACGGATCAGCACAATCTACTAGCGGATTGTAGTTATACGGCCCTCCACCTCCGCAACATGCTTTTAGAGCTCCATTTGTGAATCCTATAGCATTTCATGGTCCTTGTTAGCAACTTGTTTTTCTAAGACATGTAAATTTCCTTTTTATTTTCTTTAATTTTTTTTATCTAGCATATATTTCTTTTTCTAACAAACTTAAAATAAACTAAGTATACAATTAGTATTAAAGATGTATAACATTTAAGTACCGTATTTTTCTGGAGAGCGAAAAAACTGCATAGCAGCGTTGTAGTAATCAGCATAAATGATATTAACATTAGGATGGACCTCTCGGATTTGATTCAATGATGTTTGGAGCAATTCATTGTGCCACTCAGCAAATTTGTTTAGTGCAGTCATGCAACCTGTTGTGTTGTCGTATTCTACTTTATCAGAACCATAATAGATCGTTAAATATGCTGCCGAGCAACCAATAGGTAGATTTCCTGGGACTACAAGCGTTTCCGCCCCTAGCTCAATAAGTTCCTGCATTACCCATATCAATTAATTATATAATTCATTCAATGCATGTTTGATTGTGTTTTATGTATATATACTTATTATTCTCAAATGCACATACATTAATAGCCGAGACGATGGTGTTAATAACAAGCGGAACATATGATTTGAGCTCTTGAATGGGTTTTCCAGCGATTACTGCGTGATTGTAGTCGTTACCTCCGATCTCTCCCATAAGAATTAATGAATTGCGAAGTATGTTCTTACAATCTGTAATAAACAAATAACCATGTAAAAAGTTCATAACTTTTTTATTAAGTTATTAGCGTAATCATGCATTAAGACTTGATAGTCATGTGTTGTGTTTAATGTTTTAAAAACCGTACCGAACCGAACAACCAATGCATCATTTAACCACCAATTTGTTAATAAGTTTTTAGTGCAAGTCAAATGTTAAATCGGTGGAGTTCTGATTAATTTTATTGTTGAAAGTTGAAACGTTAAATCGTTGTATCAGTCAAGAGAGGCGATGGCAACAAAGTCTAATATGGTTGAATTGTAAAACATTCAACGAATAATGACATATTCATAGAAAAAGATTCCAATGCCATACTTTGTTGACTTGTTTTGCAAGTTGACGTTATTTAACTCGAAATATTTATTCCTTTAGTAGTTAATGCATTTATTTTTTATCTACAACACATACTATATATTTTTTTTCCTAAGATACAATTCAAGTTAAATAAATGCTTAGTTATATTTGGTAATAATTAAATGATATTAATAAGTATGCTAAACTCTACATCCCTTCAATTCAATTACTTTATGTCGTTAAAAAGTTAAACTTAATTAGTGTATGTAGAAAGCGTTGGTTTCTGTTTTTAGATTTTATAACTTTTTATAGGGCCGGCCTAGAGAGAGGTCGGGCATCAGCCGTCACCGCTATATCGATAACAAGCAAATTGTTATAAGAAACATTTGACTCTCGGCTTCTTAGTTGATTTTGTTATTTCTGTATTTTATTTTTTTTAGTTTTAGATTATGACTTGTGTATTTTGTTGGAAGTAATAATATAATCAGCCTGCTTTTGAAGTCAAAGTTGGGTGAAAAAATCGGTTTACAGAGCTGACCTGAAAATTAAATCGAAACCAAACCTGTTTAAAATTGATTTTGTAGAAATCGGTTTGGAACCGATTGAAATCTTAGGTTTAGAATTGGTTTGTTATTCTCTTTATCAAAACCGGTTTCAAACCGGTTAACTGAACCAAAAACCGGGCAAAAGAGGTCAAAAAACTATATTAAACTAGTCAAGAAACTAGTTTCAACATGAACTAAAACCGATCATAAACTAGTTTTCACTTTTGTTACCAAACCGAACCGGTTTAAGGTTAAGGTTTGAAATCAGTTTGTGCACTCTACCTTAGATGTATTGAAATCATACAACTTCCTAAATATGTTTTTTAATGGATACACACACGGCCATCTAACCTACTCCTAAACTACTCCTGAATATGTTCTTTATTTTAACGATTAAAATGTTGCGCTATATAGGTTTTGAATTTTTAACCTTCTATTTTACATCTTAAATACCTTACCATCCTGTCCATCCCTTCAAAGTAAGAATTCAAAGTAAGAATAACTTCCTGAATATGTTCTTATAAAAATAGATTGCACTTGTAATAACATTTATTTGTGAAATAAAAAAACAAATGTTTATTCAAAAAAACAAAAAACTGTTAGTTACTTCTTATATATACAATAAATAAACAGTTGTTGAATAATTAGTTACACATTAATAACTAAACAATATTAGGAGTTATTATTAATAACATAAATAAGTTTTAGCTGATCACTTAATATAATATATTAATTAGACGTTCCGTTTTAAAATACTTGTTAGTGGCTTTATGTAATGTATGACCATGACGCTTCACCTAAATTTTTTTCTTCATTAATCACTGAAATAATGACAAGACTCAAATAACCAAAAAAGAAAATCTGGTTATATTTATTAGTAGGGAAATTGGATTTTAATACTCCCAACTTTCGCCTATTGGTCGCTGACACTCCCAGCTTACAAATTGGCCGTTAGCACTCTCAACTTTTCACATATTTACTTGTACCACTCCCGTCGTTAAAAAACACTAACATCGTTAGTGTTTGGGCAAAAAATGTAAAATAGCTAAGTTAAAGGTAAAATCAAAACTTATTTTAAATATATCCCACCACCATCACCTTCCTCCACTGCACTACTACTACTACCACCCACTACCAACCGCCACCTCCAGCCACTACCTACTACCACCCACCACCAACCACCGCCACCCGCCACCACCCACCTCATGCCAACACCTATCACCACCACTACAACCACCCACCACCCATAACCACTGCCCCTACCCTCAACAGCCTCCACTACCACCATCACCACTGCAACCACCCACCACAACCACCACCTGGTTCATGTAGTTGGTGGTGGTAGGCGGCGGCGGTGGTAGTGGGGGTGGTTGCAAGTGATGGCGGGTGGGGCAGTGGTTATGGTGGTTGCAATGGTTGTGGTGGTAAGCAGTGACGGTGGTGGGTGGTGGTGGTGAGTTGCTGTGGTGGCGGTGTAAGTAGTGGTAGTGTTAGGTGGTGGCAATAGGTGGCGATGGAGGGAGGTGATAACGGTAAAATATATATTTAAAAAAAATGATTTTACTTTTAACTTAGTCATTTTACACTTTTTGCCCAAATACTAACGACGTTAGTATTTTTTAACGACGGAAGTGGTATAGGAAAATATGTGAAAAGTTAGGAGTGTCAACGGTCAATTTGTAAGTTGGGAGTGCCAACGGCCAATAAGCGAAAGTTAGGAGTATTAAAATCCAATTTCCCTTTTTAGTATTATTTGAACTGAGAAGGCAAGTAGTCATAACTTTATAATATATTTTCAGTGTGTTATATCCATAATGTAATGGTCTAGTAGTATGGAATCGTCATTTCAAAATGAAATTCGTGGATTCAAATCCTTGCAAGTACAATGTTAAGGGAATATAAACTTTAAATGATATAAATTTGTTTTTTTAAATATCTTTTATCTTCTTTTTTTTAGGGCTATTTTATCCATCAAAGCAAAACTAATGGCATTGCTTTTTCGTTTTCTTTTTCTTTTTCTTTAATAAAATAAAGTGACCAATTCAAAACTATTTTTTTTCGTACTTATCATTTTACATAAATTGAAATATTGAATATATACTTTTTTTAAAGTATATTTAATGGTAACTTAAACACTTTCTAAACTACTTATAAGTTACGCCTTTATATTAACAACTAAAAAACCAATCACTTTATTTTTTTTAATTTAAGTATGATATTTAACCTAACATAAACCAATTTACTATCTATAAATTTGACATATAGCTATATTGGCAATAATAAACCAAATTATATTTTTATGTAAACGATTTTTATTTATTAAGCAATAAAAAACCAATATGTTATACGTCTTTTCCTTCCGCCTTTATATCAAGAAACGAATAATAATCTTGAGGCTCAAAACAGAGCTCACCAACTTAAATGGCCATTAATTCACAACCAAAAGGTTTTCAAATGACCATTAATCCACAACTAAAAGGTTGCCAAATTAATGGATGTGTCACCACAAAATCTTTAATAAAGAAAAAGGAATATCTTCTTTTGACTTTCACTTTGAGTTATAATAAAATTATTTGAATAGTAACTTTTATATAAGTTCCCTTCAAATTACTTATAGGCAAACTGTTACAACTACATAACAATTGAATAACTGTTGTTAACCATATGACTATACAAAGTTAAGTCGCTATCAATGTACTTGACTTGACTATAACAACTATTAGACTAACTTAGTAACAAGTTGATACGAATCTCCTTATAATTATTGTTACGGGGTGGGTGGGTTGATCGCCACATATGGACTTACTCAAAACGGTTGCCGGTTGGTAAGAAATTTGTAAGTCTTTTTCATCGATAAACGTCATTATATTATTAGTATTCATGCATTTTACATGTATGTTTGCGTAGAAACTAGAAATTTATATAATTGTGTATACAAAAAAAAATCATATATTATCATTTAAACTTGGTTATTCTTTTATATAATAGCGTTCGGTCTAAATTTTTACAGTTAACATACCACAAAAGTGTGTGCATGGTTTAACGTTTGTACGTTTAATTTTTGTGCGGTTTAACCTCCTTGTCACTTCTTTTCTATGTTTTACGTCTCGTAACTTTTGCAAGTTAACGAATATATGTGGTTTAATGCTTTTACGTCTGTTTTTTTTTGTTTGGTTTAATGGTCCTGGCACACGTGTCTTAAGTAATAGTTAATATTATAATTGATAAATTATTAAATATTACCTGAGGCAGTGCTACAAATAGACGGCAACCATCTTTTGAACCATTCCAACTGCACACCTAAAGATGCATTCGTATACGGATTGACAACCCCTTGTGCTTCAAGGAACGATGAGTCCAATGCAGTCGCACCCGCTACTGCGAAATTCACCCCTTGTCCTTTCTCGATAACACTGTTTTCTCTAACGTCCTGAGACGATGGTATTAGGGGCATTTCAAGACTCTCAGCTTCAAAACAAGAAAAAAAGAAAAAAAAGGTTACAAAATGGTAAACAAATTTTTGTTACGTGAAATACAAGAAACCATAGATACAAAACACATTTTTATATAATAAGTACAAAACGATTACAATAAAGTGGCAGACAAACAGACAACAAACTGGCAGACAAACACATGTTGGATGATCAAGTATGGTTCACACAAAAATAATGATTAACAAAACTACTATAGTTAAAATAAGAAACAAGTGATGAGTACCAATGAAATCAATGATGAGGCGGCCATTCGAGCACCGACCGGTTGGTTTATGGAAGAATGTCTCGCCGTAGGGTGGAAACAAGAAATGAGGTGGTTGACTGTTCGAATTAGACGCGAGTTGTTTAAGGTTTCCGGTATCAGCTAACGAGTCACCAAAGCTTATGATGGATGAATAGCATGCATTTGCATTAATTATGTTACAAGTTAATAATAAAAGGATCAAGAAAAGTAAAGTAGGAGAAGAATATGATGAAATTGCCATTGAAATATGAAATGAAAGAGTTTTTGGTGAACAAAATTAAAGTTTATTAGCAGCTTTGTGCTGGTGATCCATTATGTTGTGTGTGTATTTATAGATGGGAAAGAAAGTATAATTTGCTTAAGATGTACACCAAGAATTTCACACGAGTAAGCACCTATGGGTCCCACGGATCTATGTGAAAGTACGAATTGCCCTTGAGAGTTGGTGAGGTATATAAAAGTTTATATTATTCTCTCCAACGCGGAAATTGCAACTATGGCTACTTGTTCGTACATTTATAATTTAATATATTTTGAGTTTTTCAAATATAAATTTAGATGCCTAAAGTCTTGTAAAACGGGCGGATCGGAGAGTATGCCGGGTTAGAACGAAAAAAGAAAAAAGAAGTGTTCAGCCCGGTTCAGGCTAAAATGAATTATGATCGAAATAGGTTTAGATTGAAATGATGATGAAAGATATCAAAATAAAATTGGAAACCTTAGAGATACTTTCATGTGCTCTTGGTAATTCGTTTTCAACTATATAGTCATTATGTGATGACAGATTTTAACCTTCAAAGTATATTATCACAAAACTCGTAAATATATTACATGTACAATGTGCGCGTAAAATATTGTGTACAAATTTAATTGTTTATATTTGAATCGATCAAACACACAAACACATATATCATATATGTGTGTGTGGTGTGCTGGGGTGGGGGGCTTGGATAAGGTTGGTAAAATCTCAATCGTGTCCTTATACAATGTCCTGGTCAGGAGAAATGGACAAATGCCACCAACTTCTCTTTTATTTCTAACCAGCTTCTTTCAAATACACAAATATAATATTTTGCTAAGTAAATGCCCCGTATTCTTTAATGTTCTTTAATATTTAAATGTTCTATAAACTAAGTAGGACCATTCTGTAACTTGTGTGTTTTAATTAATAACGAAATTAGCATATAAAAACCAAATTATGTCAACGTAGCATAATAATATTCTTCCTATATATGTATTTAGGTTTGGGAATTTTGTATAATGTATGTTAAACAGAAAGATAATATTATTTTTGTAATCTGATATTAAATTATTTATGTAACTAGTTATGGAAAATATTTGCTTTAAATAGCTTAATTAGATGAAGATTTACATATATAACTTATAAATAAATGGTTTAAGCTTTAAAGAATTTTAAAGTTTTTATAACTCATTGTTTAGACTTGAGACTGTCGAGAATATCAATAAAACGACTAATAGCTTGATCTAGTGGTAAGATGTATGTCTTATAAATAAGTGGTTATATGTTTTAGTTTCATTTAAAACAAAGATTAAATATGAAAAAAAAAAGAAATTTAGATGTTCAAAAAAGAGAGAGCGAGAGACAGAATCTCAATAAAACAAATAATTATAACAAAGTAATAAAAATTAAAAGGTAATCATATTAGAATAATTAAAAGGTAATCACATTAGATATAACTAGGGGTGTCCAAAATATCCGAACCCGATTAACTCGACCCGACCCGACCCAAACCCGAATAAGCTAATTCGAGTCAGGTTATTAGGGTCAAAAAGTATTAATCGGGTTATTCGGGTTAACCCGAATAACCCGAATTGTTAATAGGGTCGGGTTTCGGGTTAACCCGAATAACCCGATTAGTGGTGATACTTAACTTTATATACAATGATGAAAAGATAAAATAAGCACTACTAAGGCAATATTGAAACCTTTATAAAGAAGTTAATTATTCTGATTGTTCATGAAAAGTTTAATAGAAAGTTTATTTATGTTGTGTTCATTTAATTAAACAAACGAACATGAACACATGTTTCACTCGTTCATCTATGTTCATGAACGTTCGTTTATGATCGTTCATTTAAGTTTGTTTATGTTCATTCGTGTTCGTTTATATATTAATAGAATATTATTAAACATATTATTTGCATTTAGAAATTATATCACCCTAATATGTTTTATATTTGTTTGTTTTTGTTTATTTAAGTGTGTTCATTTATGTTCGTTTATGTATGTTTGTGTTCGTTAATGTATGTACATATATGTCATTCATGTTCGTTTATCTATGTTTAAATATTTTCGTTTATGTTCATGAATTGCTCATTTAGATTTTAAATAAACGAACATGTTTAGTTTTTAACTAACGAACATGAACACAAATATTTGTTCGATTAAGCGTTCGTGTTCGTTAAAAGTTAAATGAACAAACACGGACATGCATTTGTTCATGTCCATTTGGTTCGTTTACAGGGCTATGTATATAATTATAATATAATTACTTGTAAAAGAAATAAAAAAGTGAGTGAAATAAGAAATTTTGCAACTTACAAGTTACAAGTAACAAACACAAAAAATAACTTATAATTATAAAGTAACATGGTTAACCCGATTAACCCGACCCGAATAACCCGAACCCGACTAACCCGAACCTTAATAGGGTCGGGTTGCGGGTTAGATATTTTTTAGAGAAAACCCGACAAACTCGACCCGATTAACCCGAAACCCAATCGGATTGACCCGATTGACACCCTTAGATATAACCGTTTACATTTAGTCTAAAGCAGAATAGGGTTACTTTATAGTTAAATTAAATTAAATTTGATGTGATGATATTCGACTAAAACCGAAAGTGTATTGTTATTAATCATTTGAATTAATTATTACATCTTTATATCTTTAGGTTCATCTTTATATCTTTAGGTTAAAACTTATGTTCATTTACGTTCGGTTATGCTCGTGAATTGTTCGTTTAGGTTTAAACAAATCAACCTAAATGTACACGAACATATATTTTTTTATAATAAACGAACATGAACATAAATATTTGTTTATCTAAGTGTTAGTGTTCGTTTTTGTTTAAAGTTAAATCAACAAACACGAACATACCCTTGTTCTGTTTGGTTCGTAAACCTTGTTTGGCCTGGCTTATTATATAAAGTCAAAAGAAGAGAGGGGTGTTGGCAGCCGCCCCAATCCCAACCCGACTTAGATTTCTTGTTTAATAAAATACAAACCGTAATTGTTTTTCTATATATATATTATCTTATGTACTTGTAATTGGTTGTCACTCAATAAAGAATACTTAGTTGGTACCCGTGTACGTAGGTCAGTTTATATCGAACCACGTTTTATCCTCGTGTTCGTTTATTGTTTTCGTGTTTGCGTTCAATTTCATGTGTGTTAATCCTAACAAGTTCGTGTTTGTTTGGTTTGTTTACTGGCCTACTTGGAAGAATCTCTAATCTCCTTAGCAAGCGTAATGCGATAATGGTGTGCGAAGATATTTGACTAGTATGCTTCGACTTGTATCCGTTAGTTACACTTGTTTGATTTATTTTGTTATATGCTACATGATGCAAACGAAAGATCACATAACATAAGATGGTAATCAAGACACAATCTAGCTCAAACTAAGAAACACTATAAATCCAAGATCCCATCCTATAGGAAGAGAGAACTAAATTCAAAAATGAGACAAGATAATGCAAAAAGGAAATAAAAAATATTTTTCTTTTGAATGACAAGGAAATAAAAATCTATAACTACTTAAATTTAAAAAAAAAAACACCCTTCACAATAAACAAGCCCATCGGATCTTCCATCGGATCTTGTCTATCCTCTTCGTCTCTTAAGCCGACGTGATCCACCTACGTCTGCCTACTGACAGAGCCTAATCCGCTGACAATAAGGATGGTTCGGTTTGATCTGATCATGTGGTGGCTTGGAGAAGATATATGGATAATACTCTTTTGATTATTATCATGCCCTTAGTATTTGAATTTTGGTTTATAATTGGTTTATCAAGTATTTTGTTTTTGCTTAGGGTTTATTCATGAAATGTAATTGTCTTCCAATTTATTTTCCTAAAATAGTCACACAATACAAGATTAATTTCTTTTATCCTGCATGAGAAACCAATCCCCTTGTCTAATTAAGCTTATAGATATGTATACTTATACACGTATGTATTCATGCATGCAATTAACATTGAATATATTCATACTTTGGACGGGGACATGGATATGAAATGATGACAAGGGATGAGCTATATATGTCTTATGATAAATTAACACACGCTTGAGCTTTACACATACTCCACATGTCGGCAATTCTAATGAGCACTTGTTTCATTTTCACACACCAACTACTAAAAAAGGATGGAGTAGCTAGTCGACAAATTATCTCATGCTCACTCGTTTAATATTGAACACGTACCACAAAATATCAAATAGGTAGATGAACTTACATGACGTGTAATTTGACTATCAAAATTCTAAGTTACACGCATGCTTGTGTTAACAGTCTACTAAACGCAATCTAATGTAAAAGTATGTTAGTTCACTCAACTTATTAAATGAGAGAGTAGAAATAGAAAGCTCTCATATTTAATCTTACTCCATTTTGAACAAATTTTATGTCAAAAAGTCACGTCATGTCATTATGGTAGACTAAGAATTTAAGAAAACATCATCGTTTAAAAGTTAAAACATATATGCAAAACTTCGCTAAAACTAAATATAAACACTAAATAAACAAAATACTT